>NC_056744.1:848495706-848563206 GCF_019279795.1 Protopterus annectens | reverse complement strand
CCAGGAATCTTTGGGCTAAGGTGCTGGGGCTTGAGTAGTGCTCCCAGTCAATGTTTGGGTAGTTGAAGTCGCCCAATATAATGGTGTTCGGAGAGATCTTCATGTTCTCCAATGTTTTCAGGAAAGCCGAATGGGATTCCTGACTTTGAGAGGGTGGTCTGTAGGATGCTATAAACTGAAAAGCAGTCTTGCCCACTGTTAGTTGCACATGGATGGTCTCCGATACGTTGCAATGCCACTAACCTGGAGGTGTGGATATCCTTGATAAATATGGAAACTCCCCCTCCTTTTGTGGTTCGGTCTGGGTTTTGGGGCCGAAAAGCATGTTAAGAGGTATAGCCTGGTAGTGCTGGGGTGCTCTCTGGAGCCTTGAACCAGGTTTCTGTCACTGCATAGATATCGATGTTCTCCATACTGAGGAGAGCTTCGAGTGCGTGCATCTTGAGGTTAAGACTTCTGGCGTTTAGCAGCATTACCCTTAGTTTCTTGTTCCTTGTGCTGTCTATGGGGGTGGGTTTGACTTTTGAGCCTTGCCTAAAAAGGCACTATGGGGGTGGCAAGAGCCTTTGCCAATATCCGAAAGCCCAGTGGTGACAGGTGCAAGCCGTCCCTAGCAAAGCAACGTGGCTTGCCGAGCATGTCATACCAGGCTGACAGACACTGGATCCCCTTTGAATGACACCAAAATTTTAGCCAATTGTTAAAATCGATCATTTTGTCTTTGTACTGTGGCATCATTCTAGGTGAGGGTAAGATGCTGCTCAAGGTCAGGGTCATACCAGCCTAGGCTACATGATCAGAGAGCTCCTCTATGTCTCTTTTCATGTAGTCCAGGGAGGTATGTCTCAGGTCATTCACACCAGCATGTACAATGACTGAGTCATATTTGTATTTGCTTTGGAGTGACCTGAGTGCTTGCGTTATGTGTCGGATCCTAGCACCCGACAGGCAGCTCACCGTGACCTTCTCTTTATTCAGCCTGGTGAGCGGGACGTCAGTGTGTCTGACAATAGAGTCACCTATAACAAGAGTATCAGGTGTGTTATTCAGCCTTAAGGGCTGTGGCTGCTTGGCACACTGACTTTGTGGGTTATGTGTTGTGTGTGTTTTGTTTTGAGGTAGCGTTTGCTTAGATGTCTGCTTTGGAGGTCTCTGTTGCTTAGGTAGATTTTTATTTAGAGCCTCCGAGTATGTTTTTGTGTATTTATGTGTTTGGTTCGCTGATGTGGTGGGACTATGTGATACTGGAATTGTGTTGTGTGAGGTTACCTTCTCCTCCTGACTGGTTACACCAGTTTTGAGATGAGAAAGCTCAGCCTCCAGTTTGGCTAAATAGTTGCATCTCTCACATATATTTGAACCTGTTTGGAGGAGGAGAGGGTTGTCCGTGTACATGAGACAGTTGTAACATTGCCTCAAAATTCCCAGATTCACCAGCTGGACTGGAGAGGAAACCATTGACTGACCTTTGGACATGCTAGAGTAACAGGGAAACTGAATTTAAGATGGACCAATAGAGGACAGGGTAATCGTAGAGAGTATAAGAGTAAGTAGTGCTTATGGTTTAATAGTGCTAACTTGTAGGATTACTTAATTGGACCAGTGAAGGGCCTTAGAATGAGAATATGGTGTTTAAATTGAGAGATAGAGCAGTTCTAAGGGAAAAAGTGAAGAGCAGACTTTGTGGAGCCAGGAATAGTTTAAACCCAATGTTGCGCTATGCTCAAAAACGCGCAAAACCATGCAAAAGAGGGTTTTAAGAGAGGAAGATGAAGGAGTTTTGGAATTGACCCAAAATGGCCAATAAAACTACAGTTTCAAGTCAGTAACCACTCCCACAGGGGCAGGCAGGCTGCTCAATGTTTTTCACTGCCACTGATCAACAGAGAGACTTTCCTTTAGCCCAAGCAAAAATGGCCTCACAGAAACTTACAAACAGTTCAAGAACAGCAAGCCTGTAACTGAACTTTTTTAAATCTCAGAAAAGTGGGAAAAAGCAAGATTTTTTTGTTTTTTGTTTTTCAGAGATAGCAGAGGTTAACAAGTATCAACAAGTTATAACAGTGCAGTAAATGACCCCACACAAGAGTGCTAGGCCAAAGACAGATAAAATGCAAGTTTTGAGAAAAAAACGATTTTAAAAATAAGTGCAAACAGGAAATAGAAGGCCATATTCAAGTTTAGGTGTTAAAATATTTTTAACAATGGCCTTGGGAGTAGCAGGTGAAAGGAAAGGAGGTAACTGGTCTTGTATCATAGTTTTAACTGAGCAAGGGCTTTATTAATTACAAAATCTGTGTGTGGTAAAGAAAAGGATAGGGTCGAGTATTAGGCCTAGGTATCCCTGTTCAGTGACATTAGGTATTCTGTTCCCATTAAGAACTGTTAAGAGAATAGGAGGAATAATGGGTAATTTTTTTCACTGAGGCAAAGACCACGACATTAGTTTTATTGGAGTTAATTAGTAGTTTGTTATTAGTGGACCAGGTGCATATCTGTGTGAATTGTCCCATAACTTGGTTTGCAGGTGAGAGTGGCTAGTACTGGACTGCAGGAGCACCATATCATCTGCACACATTATTAATTTAAGATTTGTAATTCTAGGGGAAGATCATTGACAAAGGGAGAAGAAAAGAAGGCCTAGCACAGATCCTTGTGGTACACCTGTATTAAGTTTACCAGCAGTAGAGGATGAAACATTGTTGTGGAAGTGGAAGGTTCTGTCTTTTAGATAGCTGTGAAACCAGCAAATAGTGTTATCTCCAAAGCTGAGTCTTTTGAGTTTATTGAGAGGAAGGGTATTGTTGACAATTTCAAAAGGCCTTGTCATGTCAGCAAAGAGACCTGCAGTAATAATTCCCTCATTCAGGTTGCAGTAAATAATATTAGTGGCCTATACCAGGGCAGTAAATATAATGAAGGCATTGTGGAAGCCATGCTGTGCATCACATAACAGACCATAGCTGTTAATCTGCTTAAGTATTTGCTTATATAATATTGTTTTAGATATTTTTGTAATAAGGCACAGGGTAGATATAGATCTGTAATTCTTCAACCCATTAGAATAAATGACTTTAGGAAGAGAGATTATAACTGTGTGTTTGAATGCTAGTGGTACAGTATCTGTAATGAGAGAGAGAGAGGTGAAAGATGGGGTATCAGTTTGTTTAATGCTTAAGTGAGAAAATCGCTAATCATCAAACCCTATTCAGTGAAAACTCAATTAAGTGAACAATTGTTTCAGTGAAAGATTTCGTAGGGAAAGGACGTGGTTGGCCATCATCGGAGATTTGCCATTTTCTCCATTGTAGTGCAATCTCTGAGTTGGTCTATATAGTTGGGGGGGGAGGTGGGTTCAAAGCTCACCCTCATTTGGGGGAGTGGGGGGACAATGGCTCCCTCTTTGCAGGGTTTTAAATGTTGTTGTATTTGTTCCAGTTGGTACCTGGCCTACTAGATTTTTCCCTAGGAAATGTTTAGCTGGAAGGGTCATTTGCTTAATTGAGCATTTGCTAATTTGAGTTTGATGATTAGCGATTCATTCAATTAAGCTTTCGACAAAGTAGTGTAGACCTATTAAAAATATGAGTAAAGGGTTTATCAAATGTTTTTCAGCTGCAAGCTTTAGGAAGGTGGGTTGATGATTGCTAGATTTAGATCTTGACTTGCTGAGTTTGAGAAGTAGGGGCTTGGTCTGTTTTACTGAAATTTCAAAGAAGTGAAACATTTCTGCTTAAGAATCTAGAGGGTGTAGATCAGGGGATGAAGGTTCTTGTTTTTTGTCAGTGGGGGGGGGGGTAAATTGTTGGAAAGGCTTTAGCTATGTCAGTTATGGTAGTCTGCAAAAAGTGAGTATAATCATTAGTAAAGGTAGGCTGATTTAATGTTAAGGGAGCTATTTAATATCCCTGTTAAACGTATTTCTTTCCAAAACTGATTGGGTTAAGACCAGTTTAGTTCCTGTTTGTATCTAAGGTGCAGGGCTTTTGCAGTATTTGTTGCAATATAGCTCTGTATTGCTGGGGTTCCTTTTCCAGTTCTTCCATGCTGAATCTCTGGGTTTAATTTTGTTTATAATATCCACTGAGCAAAACAAAAAAGTAACTGGAACCATGACCAGGGATAAACAGTAGTTAATTCAAAAAATTCAAAGTCCATAACTTGAAAAGTTGTTTTCTAAAAGTATTACTTGTTTATTCCAAGAGTTTTAGAATCCAAAATGTAGCTAGAAGTGCTTATTACACAAGTTTAAAATCCACAATGTACTTAAAAAGTTGCTGCTTATTCCACAAGTTTAAAATCTACGCAAGTGCAGAAGACACTTTCACCCAGATAGGCTTCATCAGGGAAAGAAACTGAGCAACACATTGTGCTTAGCTCATATAATCAAGGTGTAGTCAAATGATTGTCACATGTTAAAATTGTAGTCACATGATAAGATAAAAATAAGTAAAATACACGTAAAATTGTTTGTATAAAATGTAAGTGACAATAACAGTAAGAAATGTAATAAATAATTAAGGGACTTGTACATTTTTTCATTTTTTAATTTTTTAGACATTAGGGTACAGACAAATACAAAACGTTCAGTGTATTTGAGTATGTAAGTACTTCAAATAAGGTTTAATGGTAACCATATCATTCCAGCCAGGAGGTATATGTGCAATCCATTGCATTTCTATCCTCTCTATGTGTAATTTTATGTCACCCTCTCTAGGTGGTGCACGAATAACTTGCAAAATAGCAAATTTAAAAGTATGAGATAGATCTGTATTAAGGATATGCTTATATAAGGCATTTGTTTGAACACTCCTCCTGATGTCTGACATGTGTTGACCTATTTTCTCTTTTAATTTTCTATTTGTCTTGCTTATGTAGTATGCTTCACACTTGAAGCAGTTTGCTATGTATATTAAGTGTTGTGTGTTGCAATTACCAAATGCTCTTAGTTCAAAAGCTACATCTTTGACTGGATGTCTGACAAACTTGTCAGTATTAATGTACCTGCAAAAAGTGCAATCATTACATCTGTACATTCCTTGCTTATTAGTGTAAAAGTAAGATGTTTTTGGTTGCTCTTTATAACAAAGAATATTATTTAAGTTACTAGCTCTTCTATAACTAAAACTTGGTGAATCTGATACAATATTCCTTAGCTCAGGTATCTCAGTTAGTATAGACCAGTATTTTTTAATAGTGTTCTGTATGACTGGTGTATTTTGATTATGTGTAAGAGTGAGCATTGAACCCCATGAATGATGTATTCTGAACCACTTATTCATTCAAAATACTTTAGAGTCCTGTCACTCTATCTGTGACAGATCATTTTTTTGAAGTTGGATTTGAACAGCCTCCTTCCAGTTAACCCTCAAATGTTGCCCTCTTGCTTGTCTCCAAACCTTGTACTGTTCATATCCTTTTATCCTCACTTCTCTTCTCTTAGGTCCATAGGTTTCATTGGTGCATACTAGGCTAATGACCACAGGAGCCTTTATAAGGTTAGCCATGCAACCTAAATGTATCCCACAAGTTAGATAGGGCTTTGAGGCAATATGCATAGGACATTATGTTTACATCCTGCATTCTTTTTGTGAGAAACCTCTGTGGATGTTTCAGTTGTTGCATTTGTGCCTGGTCAGGTACATACCAAAAAGGGTGTTATATTCAATAACGTGTCTTGATGATGGCTGATAAGGGCTGAGTGCAGTGACACAATACTTCCTCGGATCTAGAAGCCATGCCCTTACTTATATGTTAAGTAATATAGAACAATTTTCTTACAACCTTAGGCACATGTTGGTCAGAAGCCAGATTACTGTCTACAAGAGCCCCCAAATCCTTGACTACTGTGTCTACTTTTAGGGGGTATGTTATCAGTGAGGTAGCTTTCCTGGGTGTCTGACTTCCCAAAAAATACTATTATGCATTTATTGGCATTACGTTTTAAGCTGTGGCTTTGGCACCAGTCATTTGTCCATGTTAGACCTTTCTGTAAGATGTTGGTATTTTGGAAGGTTTCTATGATTGCTCCTAGCTTGCAGTCATCTGCAAACTTGGTAAGCAAGTGGCCTTTGACATTGGCCTTGACCTCCAAAAATAGATCCCAAAGAGGAGCTAACCCAGCACAGAGCCCTGAGGGATTCCACTGCTGACCAGCATCTTTGTGGAGGTGGTCTCTCCAGACCTTATTTCCTGGGTTTTGTCTGTCAGCCAGGTTGCTATCCAGCAAGCTACATGGGGATTTATGCCTAATTCCATCAGTTTGTTTACAATGCTCAAGTCTGATATTGTATCAAATGCCTTAGCTAGGCCGAGGTAGGCAGTATGCACTGTTTTGCCCTTTTCTTTTCTTCTGTCTTCTGTCTTCCAGTGTGTTTATGTCCAGTTTTATATGTGTCTTCCACTCCACTCCTCATTTATCTTCACCAATTTTGTAACTGTGCATTGCATACATTCTACCAGCCTGATTTTGTTTTTCTCTCTCTCTCTTTCTTGTAATATCTATATATGTGTGTCCTGCAGAACTTGACAGAGTGTTCCAGATGCAGCTTTAACAGTAATCCATATAATGGAAAGATGACATCACTGTCTCTGGTATCCACTCTGTTCTTTTCCACAAAACTCTGCTTACCTAGAGGAAAGAGAAAAAATATTTACTTATAGATAGGAAAAAAAAAGAAAAAACTCTGCTCACAACTCAATAAGACCAAAACCAGATTGATGAATTCAAGTCCTCAATATGCAAGAGTAGGACCATACACAATACATGCATAGTGAGGATGGTTCTGCCTGTAAGGCTACAGTGCATGTGGTCAAACATGCCCTAATCCACAAAGCCACCCACAACTCAGTGCCCCCACCATATTGGTGTGTACTGTGTATCTCTGGGTAATGACTGCTGTGCAGATGATGACAGCTGTGACTCTGTAAACTATACATTCTTGTATGGTGTGTGGGGGGATGTCTGATGCACAGTTTGAGTCAACTGTACACTGACAGTATAGCTTGGAGTTTATAATGAATGCATCAAGTTTTATCTTTTTAACTTCATACTACCACATAGTTGTTCATCAAAGCCCACAGTTGTGGACTAGATGCTGACACTCTGCCTGCTCTGCCCTGTACCACAACATAAGCCTATTTAAGGGGAATGCCATATTATTGCTGACAGCTTTCTGTCATATCAGTCCTCACTACTGCAGTTTCAGGTTGTACATAGGGAGGAGCTGCATTACTGGTGGTGAGTCCCACTTGCAGTGGTGATAGTGGTAGACCAGACCTATTCAGAATCATATTGTGTAGCATACAGCAAGTATTCTGCATGCAGTACTTGAATTGTACTGTATGGAGAATACTTACCATATTCTGCGTGCAGTACCTGCATTGTTCTGCAAATCCCATCCCCGCAAGATTTGTTTAGGCAATGGAAATTGCCTTTAAGCAGTTCAGACACTTAGTGATAATATGGGTCTATGACAAGGAGGTGTTATACCATTCTTATGCTTTTTGCAGGTTACATACTGGTGTCATAAGCCAAGGTTTGAGTGCACAGCCTGCATTGCCTGAAAACCATAAATGTGAGAGGCACATGGAGATGGGGTGGGTACGCATTATACATTTCTCACTTTTACACATTTACCTATGGGGATATTTGGTGACATTTTGCACTTACCTACTAAGTGTCAATGTGACATTTATCCACGCCGGAAGTAATGGTAGAGTAAACTTGTATGCCGAGTGCAGGAACTATGGGCACTACCAGGATGCTGTGCCTAGACATTGGTGACACAGCCACGTGCATCACACATTACTTGGCAGTTGAAGGAATGGTAGCCTATCCTTTCCCTCTGTGGGTCAGATGTGAACCTAATAGCTACATGGGTGAATGGTGGTAGCTCTCTCACATGATGTCTGTGTAAGACCGATGTACTCATCTATCTGGGCTAGAATAACTTTAAGGAACTGCTACAGTAAGAGCTATACATATCTTGGTATTCACAAGGATAGACATACAGTGCATTCCCCCAGTTCCAGCATGTGGTCCATACAGGTTCATCAAAACCCATACAATGTCCTTGTCAACACAATCCTGGTTAAGAACCTCCTGCTCATCAAAATTGTATGTGTTATACATTGCCAGTAACACTTGCACCATTGATGCTGAGCTCTGTAGCTGCAGTGGGCCACAGAACCACAGCAATGAGAGTCCTAAAGCTTTAAACTACAAAACTAGCTGCTATTCTGAGCATCTTTGCCAACTGCAAAGTGTGCGAAAGTGGCAGTGCTTGCCCTTTTATAACCTACACGTTCAGTTCATACTTATGCAACATCCAGTGACTCTAAATCACAGAAAGCTGAAAAGGCATTTAAACAGCATGTAATTAGTGCAGTATTTGAATATTTTTCCTCATGCATGTCATTATGTACTGATTTGTACAAATGTTTCTTGTGCCTTTTGGAAGCTTGCACACATGCACACCCCTAGACTATAAATTGCAGTATGACAGCATCAGCAACTTGCACAAGTGCATACTGTGCAAATGAGCAACTGGCTATGAATACCATCCTTAGTTTTCTCTTTCATAGGCTCATAGGTTCATAGGTGTGTACTAGGCTAATGGCCCTGGAGCCTATATAAGCCTAGCCCAAGAAGATTCCCTGGCATCATGCCGCCCAAAGTTAGTTCCCAGTGCCCCTGTCAAGCAAGGCCACTGAAGTGATCCCTGGGGTGAACTGCCTATTGCCCACCCACTCATCAAGATTTCTCTCAAAGAGGGCCAGTGAAGTGCTCTGCTTGACGTGAATGGGAAGTTTGTTCCAGAGTATGGGAAGTCTCTGGGTTAGGAACCTGTTCCTCCAGCATGTTCTGTTTATTGTGGTAATGAAGTTAAGGTCCCTGGAGCGTGTGGCATGGAGGGATTGGGATTTCTTTAGGTGCAGCATTTCTAGCAGCTCTGGATCAGACATAGCTTTGTAGGTCAAGCAGAGATTGCCTCTAAGTAGGTGATAAGAGACAGGGTATAGCTGGAGTTTTTTGAATCTGTATATATAGGGCATGTGTCTAAGGCCTACGATCCTCTTAGTGAGGTATTTTTGTGGCCTTTCCAGTTGTTGTAGGTGTCTAGTGAGGTACATACCAAATGGGGTGTTGTATTCTATAATAGGTCTAATGAGGGATGAGTAGAGAGAGATTATGACCTCTTTCTTCCTGGATGAGAAACCTTTTGTAATGAGATGTGCCACATAGAAGGACTTTCTGACTACAGTGGTAGTGGTAATGTGGTTATCAAATGAGAGGTTGCTGTCAACCTATGTTCCCAGGTCTCTTATCACACCTTCGGTGTTTAGTGGACTACCGCCTATGTGGTAGTTCATGGGCACCAAATTTTTCCCAAAGGGAATGACAATGCACTTTTTGGCATTGAGCTTAAGGCCATGGTTCTGGCACAGTCATTGGTGTCAGGGAGGCCTTTTTGTAGAATGTCTGCATCAGTTGGAGAATCAATAATTTCTCCCAGTTTGCAGTCATCTGCAAACTTAGTCAGCCAGAGTCCCTTTGTGTTGGCTTGAACTTCAGAGAAGTAGAGCCCAAACAGGAGAGGACCTAGGACCGATCCCTGTGGGACACCACTTGTAACTGGTCAGTAGTCAGATTTGGAGTCCACTACTTTCACAGTGTGGGTTCTATCAGTGAGCCAGTTGGCAACCCATCTTATTACATAGGGGTTTATGCCTAGTTTAGTGAGTCTATCTATGATTCCTGAGTGAGGGATGGTGTTGAAGGCCTTGGCAAGATCTAGGTAGGCTGTGTGAACTACCTTGCCCTCAACCACAACTCTGGTGACAGACTCGAAGAAGTCCATCAGGTTGAGCAGGCATGATCTACCTTTTGCAAAGCCATACTGCGTGGGGTCCAGAGTTTGGAGATTCCCTATATCCTTATTTATAAGGTCCATGATGATGCGCTCCATAGCCTTACATATAAGACTTGTCAGGCTAATGGGGTGGTAGTTCCCAGGGTCTGTAGTCACTCCCCCTTTGTGGAGTGGGATGAACGTAACAGTGCACCATTCGGTAGGAACAAAGCCTGAAATGAGGCTGTGAGTGAACAGGCTACTCAGGTGTAGTGCCAGTTCACTTTGTAATTCATGTAGAACACAGCCAGGGATATTATCAGGTCCCATGGAAGGTGTATTCATGGCTTTGGACAGTGCGTTTTTTACCTGTGTAGCCATGACAATAGGGATTTGGCATTCCTCAGGTATTGTGACAGGCCCTTTAGGGGGTGAAAAGGGGGTGAAGTTCGCAGTGAACCTGTCAGCCAATATGTTGGCAGTATCAGTTGGATCTATATATGTATTGCCATTGTGTTGTAACTCAAAGCAGATCTGAGTATTGCCATGTAGGTTCTTGACAAAACTATAGAATGCCTTGTGGTTGTCTTTAGAGCCTGCAGCAATTTTGTTATCATAGCTAGCTTTAGAGGATTTGATGATGGATCTCAGTTTTTTTGCTTTTGCTAACAAAGGAGTTTTTCCAGTCTTGGGACTTCACCCTTTTCTGCAACAGTTTTTTTCCTTCTGTAGTAGAGTTTGTTTATGGTGGGGGGGGGGGGGCGACCAGATTGGCTTCCTTTTTTTGGAGGAGAGCGTCTTGGTTCTGTTTGCTATGGCCTGTTCCATGCACTTGTGTTATGTGTTCATACAGTGCATTGGTGTATGATTCAGCAGTCATGCACCTATTTTCCATTTTGCATGGGTGTCGTGAAGTTAGCCACCTCTGTTTTTAGAAGCCCAAAATTGGCTTTGGAGAAATTTTTTTATGGTGGTTTCCTTTGTGGGGGGGGGGGGGTGAGGGTGGGATGTGGATATCCATGGTGATTAGCTTGTAGTCAGATCTGACCAGGGAGGAGTTGATTACTGGTGTAGAGCTACGGTCACCCATTTTAGTAATGACCAGGTCAAGGATGTTTTTACCCGTGGTGGGGGTAAGAATGAGTTGGTCTAGGATATTGGAATTAATGAATTGCAGAAAATGTTGAGCAAGTGTGTTGGTACATGAGTAATTTTCCCAGTTAATGGAGGGGCAGTTAAAGTCTACCAATATAAGGGTATTGGGTTGTACCCTAATATTTTCCAGTGTGTTTAGGAATGTGGAGTGGGAGTCTTGGGACATGGTGGGGGATCTATAGCAAACTACAACTAGGATTGCAGTTTTATCCAGTGTTAGTTGTACCTGAAGTATCTCTGATAAGTTATGTTGGGCTACTAGTCTGGAGGTGCGCATATCCTTTATGAATATGGAGACACCATCACCTTTAGTGCTTCGGTCCAGCTTTAGGGGCCAAAATGTGTGGTATGAATTATAGCCTGGTAGTACTGGGGTGCTCTCCAGAGTCTTGAACCAAGTCTCGGTCACTGCACAGATGTCGATGTTCTCCATTTTAAGGAGTGCTTCGAGCAAGTGCATTTTGAGATTTAGACTTCTAGCATTGAGCATACTCCTCAGATTTCATTTGCTTGTAGCAGTTATGGTGGTACTTTTTCTTTAGGACATTACCTAAAAAAGGCACTATAGGGGTGGCAAGAGCCTTGGCCAATATCTGGAATCCCTGGGGGTGACAGATGCAGGCCATCTCTGGCAAAGCATCGAGGTCTGTCAATTATGTCATCCCAGGCAGACAGATACTGGATCCCCTTAGAATGACACCAGAAACTTAGCCAATTGTTGAAGTCAAGTCATTTTCTGCTTGTACTGTGGTATCATTCTGGGTGATGGTAGGATGCTACTCAGAGCTAGGATCATACCTGCCTGAGCTACAAGATCAAAGAACTCCTTTATGTCTCTTTTCATGTAGTCCAGGGAGGTACATCTCAGGTCATTCACACCAACATGGACAATGACAGAGTCATATTTGTACCTGTTGTGGAGTGACCTAAGTGCGTGCGTTATGTGGCGGATCCTGGCACCCGACAGGCAACTGACCATAACTTTCTCATTATTCAACCTAATGAGTGGGACATCAGTGTGCCTTACTATTGAGTCACCTATCACTAGTGTATTGGGTAAGTTGTTTTGCCTTATGGGCTTTGGTTGAGTGGCACACTGTTTATGTGGGCTATGTGTCTCATGGTTTGTGCTGGGATGTGGTGGTTGTTTGCATTTCTGCCTCGGAGGTCTCTGTTGTTTGGGCAGATTTTTATAGAGAGCCTCTGCAAAAGTAGGTGTTTGTTTTGTGTTACTATGTGAGGGTTGTGTTGGTGTATGCTCTAGAGGGCTATGCGTTATCCTTCTCCTCTTGACTGGCTAATCCAGTCTTGGCTGGAGAGTGCTTGGCTTCCACTTTGTCTATTTATGTGCATCTCTCACAAGTCATAGTGTTGGGAGGTAAGAGGAGAGGGTTGTCTGTGTACATGAAGCAGTTGCTACACTGCCTCAGGATGCCCAAGTTCACCAGGTTGACAGGAGAAAGCACAGGGAACTGACCTTTAGACATGCCTGGATATGAGCTCAATATATTAAGTACTGAAACCTTTTACAGGAAAAATGGCATTCAACGTGTCTGAATCTGTACAGAGCACTGCCAAACACTTGAGGGGAAACTAATACATAGACCATGAAAATTTAAGGATGAAGTATTTAGGCAGATATTCTGAAGTTAGGAAGAAATCAAGCAGTACTTACTGAAAATAAATAATTAGCTTGTCAAGAATGATGAAAAGAGGGGAGTCGCATGAATGGCTACTGCCTGGCTACTACTAATGCTGGTCTCAGCACAGCTTCACTCTGTTGGGATACAATATTCCTTTGCTTCTTCTCTCACCTGAAGCAAAATGTTAGCACCAATCCCAAGAAGAGAAGCACGCCACAGCCTGTTTGGTGAGCCAGTCTTGTCCCAGATCATGCAAGGGTTTGCAGGCTTGTAGCCTTTTTCTGGTTGATGCCTCGAATAGCAACCAGACCAATCAGGTACGTTAAGCACAGACGCTCACTCTCCAACCAGAAACAGTCAGGAATCAATGCACTCTGCACCTACTCTCACCAGGATCAGAATACAAGTACAGATTCCAAGCTGCCACCTATAAAGCAGTTATTAAGCTTTCTGGTGATCAGTAGTCTCCAGGAAATAATGTAACTGCACTCCTTCTCTCTTCAATGTCATTAGTCTCTTCTACAGTAAATTTTATTCACATTCAAAATATGCATTTCTATATACACACCTTTGCTGTTAATATTTCTTCTTTATGCTGTAAATATAGATACCATCAGGCTATTCTGTATCAGAGCATCATAGGATCATAGGAGATTAATAGGCTATCGACCCGGAGGTCATTTTAAGTCTAGCTGTTTCAACCCAATGTAATACCATAGAGGTACTAGTCAATACACAAGATTACACATAGTGATTGATGACTGCTATGTGTAGGAGGGTTGTGGGTACTATCCCCGGTAAGAATTTATGGTGCCCCATCCACTCATCCAGGTTCCTCTTGAACAGTGTCATAGAGGTGCTCTGTTCCACATGAATGGGTAGCCTGTTCCTATGATGTGGCAGTCACCGGGAGATAAATCTTTCCCTCAAGCATGTCGTATTTAAGTTGCAGGCCATATTTAAGTCCCTGGAACAGGTAGCCCTAGACCCATTTGATTTATGGATATGCAGTAAGTTCATTAGGTTTGGGGCTTGGGTTGCTCTGTAGGCCAGACATAAGTCTCCATTAAGAAATATATATGATATGGACTCTAGTGACAGGGATTTTAGTCAGTCTGTGTAAGACACATGCTGGAGGCCCTTGATCTTCTTTGTTAGAAACCTCTGAGGTCTTTCTAATTGCTGTAGATGCTTAGTATGGTACATACTGAATGGGGCATTATACTCAATTATGGGCCGGATAAGTGCCGAGTATAGCGGGGTTATAACTTCTTTTGCTCTGTCCCTACTTGTCGTCCTTCCTTTGAATAAAACAAAAGTGGTGACTTTTTTCTCAAATTATAATAAAGCACCTTCTAGGATGCCGCGGTGGTATGGCGGTAGCATTGTTACCTCACAGCAAGAGGTTCTCCCATTCGATTCACAGCTGGGCTTGGGAGTACCTTCTGTGTGGAGTCTGCATGTCCTCCCTGCGGTTGGGTAGCGTTCGAAAGACATGCATGTGTAAATGGGTGTGCCTTTGTTGAAGGTTGGGCATCGAGCTGGCACCTCGGCGTTTCGTAAAAATCTACTGCCAATCATTAGCGAACCGGAGTTCCGCTGTGGCGACCCCTTACTGGGAAAAGCTGAAAGACAAACAACAACAACAACATAATAAAGCACCTTCTGCAGTGACAAGTACTCAAATGATTGATATTCTATTTTAGAATTAAATCTTTTTTATTGCTAGATGTTTTTCTTTGAAATAGTATCTATTGTTGTAAAAATTCGGGATACTCATTTCTTTCATGCATTTGCAATATCATAGTCCCAGTATAGTGAGGCATTAGAGTAGAAATAGAATAACAAAATAACAGTGGATTTCTTAAAAGATGGCTTGAAAAACAAAATAGTTATTATAGTAGTAAATGAAGAATGACAATATTAGTCTTGTACTGTGTTGCATGCCTCTGTTAGTTATGTTAAATAATTATCCACAGTGGAAATTTAGAAACATGCGTTCTCTGGTAAACTTCTGACTCTAAAAATGAATATAGGTTTGTCTTTTGTTTTGGAGCAGAAGAATTGCTTTTTGTTCAGGGTGTGGTATCTTGCCTATCTATGATAAATACATTTGAATCTGTTACTTATTACATTATCATTTAATGGTTATGACTGTGTTAGAAGCTTTTTCAACTCCATATTTAGCCTTAAGCTTTTTCAACTCCATATTTAGCCTTAACATGTTGTAAATGCTGTACCTATATCTGCCAATTTCAAATAATAGATGCATAACTGAGGTATGACTCCATTATTGCTGTATCAGTTAATTTTTGGAATGTTGTTGAGATGTTATATAGCTCATCTGGCATAACTGCAAAATGAAATATTCTCAGTTGGAGTGTAAACAAGCTTCTGTTAAATGGGATCACCAGAACTATTTGCGTATATAAAATGTTATTATAAATCATGCCTTTCTTAGCTTATATTTGTCTCTTCCATTAATCTAAAAATAGTCAACAACTATATAAACATTTGACTTTCCATAGAATAAGCATGCTGAAATACAGCTTTTCATTTTCATCAGTGGTGTAGCACAATTAATATTAAATGTTAACAGTTCTTGTATCACTTTCCTATTTACAAGGTAAGCAATTTGATACATTTGCATGAAACAGTATTAGCTTTCAATTTATTATGATGTTGGATAATATCTGTTCTATTAGCTGTTTGGCTGAAGTCTGCTTAGCTGTCTTACAGAGAATTTGCACCGAATGAAGCTACATGTTGCATTTTAATGCATTTTTTAGTTTATTTGACATCTTGCCTCTACAAGGAATCTGAAACATTCAGCAGCTGTCCACGCTTTTAAATTTCAAAGACTGAACGCAGTGATCTAGAAAGTAAAAAAACATCACCATCTACTACATGTACTTCTAAATGTTTCTGCAGTTTGTATACCTTTTTCTCTTTAACAGTGTCAGGTATTTTTTACATTTGTGTGAAGCTATAATCTTTCAACTTTATATGATATTGAACAATATATGATATGGTAACTTTATATGATATGGTACTAGCTGCTAGTACAAGGGACTAGGGAACTACTAAAGGGGCGGTGAATACCGCACAACGTGGCTGGGCTAATACATGCCTTCGGGCAGATAGCTCAGTACCAACCTATGAACCTATGAACAAAATCTGTTTTCTGTTTGGTTGAAGACTGCTGGGATGTCTTACAGAACAGCTCTGCCACATGAAGCCACATGTTCAACTTGCCCATGCAGACAGGGCAACACAAAAAATATTCCTGAAGTCTAGCTTTAACTAAATATTGTGGAGCAAATCATTTTTTTCTTTTGTTTTTTTCTTTTTTTTTTTTTTTTTTGTATGCAGGAGCTGCACAGGGTAAATATATGAGACTTTAACATCTCATAGCTAATGCAAACATAATATCTGTGTAAGTCAAATTCAAGCTGTATTGCTTGTGCTGTATATGATTGAAGTGGTGTTACTATATCTATTTTGTATGCTACAGATTAGACACATACAGTTATACTATAAGCGTTAATGTCGCTATAGTATTTTTGTTTTTAAAATAAATTGATCACATTACTCAGTACATAATTAATGTGGAAAATGCTGTTCAGACAATAAAACACATTAAAATGCGACTTGAACTGAAAATGTTTAATGTTTTCAAATAAAGTAGTTATAACTACGAATATAGCTGACTGTATGCTGTTTTGAGTACATTTTGTTTTATCAGCGATGAAGATGAAGAACTTTTTGTTTCCTGTCAATAATGCACACTGAAGGCTTGAGTCATTCCAAAGGGGTCTAATACTTGTCAGTCTGGGAGGGCATGGTTGGCAGGCCAAGTTGCTTTGTCAGGAATGGTCTTCGCCTGTCACCTCTAGGCTTTTGGATATTGACCAAAACATTATCGACCCCACAGTGCCTTTTTTACCCATTGCCAAACAGACAAACCTTCCAACATAACAAAAGATACTCAGGACAAGCTAAAGGTGTTACTGCTGAATACTAGGAGTTTCGACAAGAAACTGCACTCCTTGGAAGCTCTTCTCACCTTGGAGAACTCTGACTTCTGTGCAGTTACTGAAAAATGGTTTAAAGCCATGGAAAGCACTCCTGCAGTGAATGCCTTTTATTCGTTCTGACCACTCACTGAACATGAAAGAGCAAAAGGTGGAGGTGTATATATCTACATAAAGGATAAGCACACCTCAAGGCTGGTCAAACAATATGACATACTTGAGCTACTCCATGTCTAACTAACCATGAGAAAAATCCATTACCATAGTCTTGCTACCTACAGGTCCCCCACCATAAACCAGGAAACCCATACAACATACCTGAAGTTACTAGAATCACTCACCATCCAGCCCAATACCATACTCATGGGTGATTTTAACTACCCCTCCATTAATTGGGAGGTATACATGACCACTAACATGCAGGCCCCAAGATTTCTTGACTTTGTAAATTCAAATGCCCTGGAGCAGCTAGTTTGTACTCTTACAAGGTGAACAAATATCTTAGATCTGGTGCTCATAAATATGGGAGACTGCTGCACCCCCCCAGTGTGATGTACTCAGTGGTGAGATCTGATCTCAAAGTGGTCTTCCTTGAAATAACGGTAAAACTAGTCCCCCCACCTAACCCCAAAAACTTTAAGAACTTCTTTAAGGTAAATTACTCCCTATTAAGGGATGCATAGCTAGTTTCTAAGCTCCCCTAAATCCAGAAAACATGGAAACCTATGCAGAGGCATATAGAAAAGACCTGTATGACCATATAAACAACTGCATAGAAACAGCAGTACCAGACCAAAATAAACCCAGGTCAAACTGCAAAACCAAGCCACCCTGGTGGACCACTGGTATTAATAGGCTGTACAATGAAAGAAAATCCTGTCAAAAAGTAAGAGTGAATGTGCACAACAGAGCCAGAAGTCCCTCATTAGTCTAGACTAATTCTGCACATTGTTGGGTGTTGAATTTAAGATTGCAGACATAACTGAAAAATGCCTTATGGTTATCATTAGCTTTGAAGGCTATTTTTACCACAAAGCTTGCTCTCAGAGACTTGACTAGTTCCCTGAGTTGCTTGTTTAAGGAGTAATTTACTTTTGTCCCGATAGAGAGGAGGACAGTAACACTCATCCCTCTGCATAAAGGGGGAACCATCTACAGACCCAGGAAATTATACACCCAAACGTTTAACTAGTCTTATATGTATTGTCATGGAAAGAATAATTATGAACCTGATAAATAATGACATAGGAAACCTCAAAACACTCTGGATCTGACCCAATTTGGCTTTGTCAAGGGCAGGACATGCATACTGAATCTGGTGGATTTCTTTTTGAAAGTCACTAAGGCGATGGATGAGGGTAAAATAATGCATATGGCTTATCTTGACCTGGGCAAGGCATTTGACACAGTTCCCCACTCAAGTATTATAAATAAACATACAAAACTTGGTATAAATCCCCACATCCCCAGGATGGACAGGACACATGGTTAAAGTGAGTGAATCTAGATCCAGCAAGAGACCAGTTTACTAATGGTGTACCACAGGGCTCAGTGCTGGGACCACTCCTGTTCAGAATATACTTCTCTGAAGTCAAGACTAATGTGAAAGACCTCTGCATGACAAAGTTTGCCGATGACTACAAGCTGGGAGCAATCATCAAATCCACCAGTGATGCAGATATTCTTCAGGAGGGTCTAGATTAGACAAATGATTGGTGCCAGAACTATGGCCTAAAACTAAATGTGAAAAAATACATTATCATACCAGTTGGGAAGTCAAATACCCCTGCAAATTGCAACATCAATAACGCACCACTGAGTAGACTCAGAGGTGAGAGATGTAGGTACACAGATAGATGGTAGCCTGAACTTTGACCATCATGTGTCCCCAGTGCTGACAAAGTCCTTCTATATAGCACAACTTATAAGTAAAGGTATGCCATCCAGAAACAAAGAAATTATAGAACCACTGTACTCAGCCCCACGTTAGATCAATAACTGAGTACAGTGCACCATTTGACTAGGCACTTACAGCATCTGGAGCAACATCAGCAGCTCCTCACACAGAAAATACGGGGTGCAAACAACATGTCCTATGCAGATAGACTAAAAGCCTTGTCCCTTTACTCTGTCTCCTACTAACTCTTAAGGGGTGAGCTATGCCTGACCTACAAGGCACTCACAAATCCAGCCCTGATGGTGCTGCTACACATCTGCAAAACAAACAGAACAATGGTTACTTGATCTGGGTATCTAAACTTAGTGACTCAAACAAAACATATGTATCTCAGAGATTTCCCTTCTCTGGAAAATTATTCTTATTCACATTAAACAGAACCCTTCCCTGGCCCTCATCAGACACAGTTTGGATCAATGGATGTGGAATCACAAACTCACACCTAGGGTAGTGCATATGTCCCTTATGGACTAGGACAATCTGTAAGCTACTCAAGGCAAAGGCACAAATCCATGCCACATTTTTACCCCTAGGGGCCATATATCGGCTAAAATCAGGTTATATCAGCTTGACTTGTAAGGGCTCTTAAACTGTTAGCCCAGTAATCTCCTACGAACCTATGAGTCAGCAAAGGATGGATGATTCAAAATGAAAATCATGCTCATGTGCATCTAAGACTTCTGTGGGAGACTTTTACTAAGGTGTTAGAATCTCAAAGAATGATATTATATAAATAAACTTGTACCAAAGTTAAGTGTAATAATGTCTAATAAAAACTGTATGACCTCAGATGTTAAAAGTGTTTGTCCAAAAATATCTGTGTGTCTTAAATTATGATAGGGAAAGGAACATATTATGCTTATTTTTACAAACATAAATGGGGATGCTGTTTATCATTTCATAAACATCTTTCATAAAAATTTCCTCTATGACAAATTAACACAATATAGAGCTCTGAAGGGAGCCTGTTATATTTTATTTAATGAAAGCAACTTCTACTGGTGAATGCAACCACATTTTTGCATTATATTTTTCTTTCACCAGGGATATCAGTTGGGATTTGAGCTATGAGAGTAGGTGGGTATATGGAGTTTTCCACAGTGAGTTTATTTATGTCTAATGAGATGGAAATGATTTCCTTGACAAACAAATCCATTATAGGTTCATAGGTTCATAGGTGTGTACTAGGCTAATGGCCCTGGAGCCTTTACAAACCTAGCCCATAGGATTACCCTGACATCATGCCACCCGGCCTTAGTTCCCAGTGCCTCTGTCTAGTAGAGCCACTGAAGTGATCCCCGGGGTGAATTTTCTATTTCCCATCCACTCATCAAGGTTTCTCTTGAAGAGGGCCAGTGAGGTGCTCTGTTTGACATGTATGGGAAATCTATTCCATTGCAAGGACAGTCTCTGGGTTATGAACCTGTCCCTCCAGTATGTTCTGTTGATTATGGTAATGAGGTTGAGGTCACTGGAGTGTGTGGTGCGGAGGGATTGGGATTTCTTTAGCTGTAGCATTTCAAACAGAGCTGGATCATACATGGCTTTGTATGTCAAGCAGAGATCGCCTCTAAGTAGGTGATATGAGACAGAGAATAGTTGGAGTTTTTTAGAGTCTGTCCATACAGGACAAGTGTTTAAGACCTAGGATCCTCTTTGTGAGGTACTTATGCAGCCTCTCCAGTTGTTGCAGGTGTCTAGTGAGGTACATGCCAAATGGGGCACTGTACTCAATGATTGGCCTAATGAAGGAAGAGTAGAGGGAGACAATGACCTCTTTCTTCCTGGATGCAAAACCTGTAGTAATGAGATGTGCCACATAGAAGAACTTTCTGACCACAGTGGCAATGTGGTGGTCAAAAGAGAGGCTGCTGTCAACCTGTGTTCCCAGATCTCTTATAACACCTTCTGTGTTCAGTGGACTACCATTGATGTGGTAATTCATGGGAACCATTTTTTTCCCAAAGGGGATGACGACACATTGTTTGGCATTGAGCTTAAGGCCATGGTTCTGACACCAGTTGTTGGTCTCAGTGAGGGCTTTCTGTAGGATGTCAACATCACTTGGGGAGTTAATAATAGCTCCCAACTTGCAATCGTCTGCAAACTTTGTCAGCCAGAGACCCTTTGTGTTGGCCTGGATGTCAGAGAAGTAGATACCAAACAGGAGAAGACCCAGGACCGAACTCTGTGGGACTCCACTAGTGACTGGTCAGCAGTCTGACTTGGAGTCCGTTACTTTCACACTGTGGGTTCTATCTGTGAGCCAGTTTGCAACCCACCTAGTGATATAGAGGTTGATGCCTAGCTTAGTGAGTTTTTCTATGATTCCTGAATGGGGAATGGTATCAAATGCCTTGGCCAGATCAAGGTAGGCTGTATGAACCACCTTGCCTTCATCCACAGCTCTGGTGACTGACTCAAAGAAGTTAACCAAGTTGAGCAGGCATGATCTACCATTCACAAAACAAACTGTGTGGGATCCAGAGTTTGGAGATTCACTATATCCTTGTTTATTAGGTCCATGATGATGCATTCCATAGCTTTGCATATCAGACTCATCAGGCTAATTGGGTGATAGTTCCCAGGGTCTGTAGTTGCTCCTCCTTTGTGGAGAGGGATGACTGTAGCAGTGCACCATTTGGTAGGGACAAAGCCTGAGGCCAGGCTGTGATTGAACAGGGCACACAGGTAAGGTGCCAGTTCACTCTGTAGTTCATGTAGAATACAACCAGGGATATTATCAGGTCCCAGGAAGCTGTAGTCTTGGCCTTGGGCAGTGCTGTTTTAACCTGTGCAGCAATAATACTGGGTGTCTGGCAATCTACTGGTATTGTGGTTGGTCTTTTGGGAGGGGAGAGAGGGATAAAGTTGGCACTGAATCTGTCGGACAGTATATTGGCAATATCTATTGGCTCAGTATAGGAGGTACCATTATGCAGTAGCTCAGAGAAAATCTAGGTACTGCCATGGAGATTCTTTACATAACTATAGAAGGCCTTGTAGTTGTCTTTACTATCTGCTGCAATTCTGTTTTCATAGCTAGCTTTAGAGGATTTGATGAAGAATCTCAACTTTTTGTTGAGGCTGGTAAGGGAGTTTTTCCAGTCTTGGGACTTCACCTTATTCCGCATCAGTTTCCTCCTTCTGTTGTAGAGTTTGTTTATGGCAGGGGTCCACCAGATTGGCTTCCTTTCTTTGGAGGAGAGCATCATGGTTCTATTGGGTTGCATTGGTGTATGATTCGGCAGTCATGCAACTATTCTCCATTTGCATGGGTTCCATGAAGTTAGCCACCTCTGTTTTTAGGAGCCCAAAGTTAGCATTGGAGAAGTTTGTAATTAAAGATTTTTTTTGTTTCATGTGGAATCTCAGTCTTGTGTGTTTATTTTTTTCTTTAGGTTAATTTTTCAGCCATTTTTGTTCAGCAAACTATTTTCTCACTGTAACTCACCCATTCATAGCAGAACTGTAAATAAGTCATAGGAGTCTTAAAGCAATCTTACACTCATGTTTATGCTATTTCTGCCAAGGGCTATATCTCTAGCCATCCTTACCTGCTATTATTGCAGAGCTGGTACAAGTTACAGTATACAATTAGTCATATACATTTAAACACAACTGATTTGGGAACCTTTGCTTTTGGGTCTTTTACCACTCAGGGGGCCCATCCTATAATGCATTTTTTTTTAATTTTGAAGTGTCTGACATGAAGCTAAGATACAGGACCAAACTTTCGTGTGTAACTATTTTGCATAATCTAAACATTATAGCTTTAATTGAAGTTTTGAAGCCAGTATGTTTTCTTAGTCAGTGTTTGTAAAGCAAATGATATTGCAGTGATGATATTTAACACATACCTAGTTTAGCAGCAAGATTAAATTATTCTGAGCAGATATTCTTGCCACATATTTAGAATATGTGTAGTATCACTGACAGTTAACACTAATACAAACTCCTCCATAGTTTTTGCTAAACTATTTGGATTTTGCAGAACCTGCTGACTTAGTTATTTGCTAAGTTAAACATTTTACAGATTTTGTCTTTTGCTTAAATATTGGCCATATTACATGAAATGTGATGTATATTCTGTTTTGTTTTTGGTAGGCATAAAAAATTATAAGTCGTTATCACTGACTTTTTGGTTGTATTGAAGCAGTTATCTTTTTATACTTTTGGCTGTTTCTTTGAGCATACTAGTTTTGTTTTCCAAACATTTTATATTTGGATTTTAATAAACATTAATCAGTTTGTTTTGTGTTTTATAAATCATATCACTGGATGCAATTCATTTAAAAACAGTAAATTTTTTGTGTACATAAGTTTACCCTGAATGCTAGCGGATAAGGAAATGTACAGCTCACTCCCATTTTTACCCTGAATCATACATGTGCCCTGTACTAATTCTTGTCCATGTATTATGTAGCAGGGAATCTTTAGCAACCATTTTTACATTTCTGACATTTGGGACAAGCTTTAGGGTTTATTCTGTGGTCAGTTTGATTGTCTGAAATGAAAATGTTACTTTCTGTGCCCTTTGCTATCCTGTGGGAAGATATAACAGATAACATGAAATGATTTGACTAGAGACTGTTGTTTTTAATGATTACTCATTCAAATTAATCAAACACTGGTGTGGTTAAATCTTGTTTGAACCTTGATGTTTTCACTCTGCATCATTTATTTCATTGATTTTGCCACTAAATGCATTATATTTAGATTCAGAGAATAACAAGAAGGTGAATGTTTCATTTTTATCACTTTTTCCCTCTTTAGTGAGTTTGTACAACCTTGCGGATGGTATATATTTTTATATATTGGCAGGTGGGGCCTTGCCACAACATTGAGGATGTGGTGGGAGGGGTTGTCCCCCTGCAAAAAAAAAAAAAAAAAGAAAATTTGTGTGTTTTGCAATCTTAGGAGCAGTAACCTCCCAATGTTTTAGATGTTTTGGGGTCCAATAATGATGTGTCAATTAAACAAGATACATTTGCTCATAGTAAACCCGACAAAATACTGTTTTACACTGTTTGTAATGTGACCATTAATTTAATTTATTTTCCTTTTAGGAAGGCTTCTTGTTACTACAGATGAAATATTTGGTAACCATATGAAATGTTGGGACCTGCTTCAGTGAGTCCTGTAATACGGAGACTGAATGTACAAAAACAGGCTTATATATCCTAAGTCCAAGATGGACATTTCTTGGAATATTCCTTTTTCTCTGAGTATGGCACACTTGGAGTTGTTCTATATAAGTTAGGTGGTGTGGGGGGCTTGACATCCTGCAAAAAACAAATTTAAAGAAGAGGGATGTTTGATATTCACTCTTCTACAGCATTTCAAAGCTTTTTTTTGTGTGTCAGCACTAAGTGTTATGAATGCTGACATTTCAATAAGGAGCCAAAATATTTATTTATAACCTTTATACAATTTTAATAAATAATTTGACCAACTGACATGTTTTTGAAAGCATTACCCATTTACTTTAATTACTTAAGTTGAAATAATGTTTAGTCAGTTTAGCAGCTTGAAAGATGTGTAAATTACTACTAATCTCTTAATTTGTCCTAACAAGAGTTGTCTAACAAAATTCAGTCTGCACGCATTACAATCTTTACACAAACTGAAGCTGAATATAATAGCCTTTATACTACTTATACACACTTAGCAGAGCCTGCATTGCCCACTACCAGCTATTACAACCTCACGTGCTACCAGCTATTGTTTGTCGACAGCATCTGGTCTTATTACTGGCTATGCCAGACACATCATGTGACTGCATCCCCTATAACACAGTTGCTGCTCTTCCATAACTTATACATAGTACAGCTCTGTCACGATCCACACCAACAGCATTAGGTGTTATAAGCTAGCACAATCTATTATCAATATTATTGGCTTCTGCAGCTCATATAAATGTTTGTGGTATGTGTGACAACCCACCACTGCCATCCAGTAATCAAGGAGTCTCAATTCTCACCACTGGCAACAGTGGAGGACATTCACTGGGAGGATAGGTGTATACAGTATTTCCAGATGCAGCTGTCTGCATCAAGTGCAATTACCTTTAAGAGCACACAGAGACCACAGTCAGTCCGGGGCTGGTTTCTCACTCTTTCTCCAGATCTCCAATAAGACTCCCCACTGGCACAGCTATAGAGCTGAGATCTCAGCTGAGTGACCAAGCCAAGACCTCCAGCACCCTCTCTGTCCAACCAGTGCTTTGTGTCCCCGCCCAAGTAGCTGGCACACGCACTCTTTGAAGTTTGATTTACTCATGCACACACACCTGGGAAAGGCTGACATGGGTTTACTAGCTATGCCCCTTCTGCCCAGACTATAATGTAGTTACCACTGCCACCAGTCACTCATTATCAGCTACTTTAGGGACCTTAACAAAGGGTGTCCAGTCTTACTGTGTAATATTAATATTAATACAAATGGTAGTTTGACCAAGAGCAAAGCCATTAGGAGTGGCTCACACAGTGTCACCAAATAAATATGCAAGTACTCTCAAAACTTACATATCTCTACACATAGCCACAATGAAAGGTTACATTGAAGCTGTTTTTACTGCATTTAACTTAATATTGCACTTGGAATCCTTGTTTGTTACTATTTGACTGTATTTGTAGCAAATTCTTCTGTGTAAGCTGTAGTAGCTGATTCATAGCATTTATAAGTGTTTGCTGTACCTGTTTCTGCCTGTTTTGTGAAAAAAAAGAAAAAAAAGAAAAAAATATCTCTTGTTTTTCCTGCTTTACTAGTTTAGTCCAGTTTCAGAGTTGCTGATTCCTGGGCTTTGGTTGTAGTTCCTGTGTACTGTTTCCTTGCCTTATTTGGGGGAAGGGAAGCTACCTTGCTTTCCTGCCTTACTAGTTTAGTCCAGTTTCAGAGTTGCTGATTCCTGGGCTTTGGTTGTAGTTCCTGTGTACTGTTTCCTTGCCTTATTTGGGGGAAGGGAAGCTACCTTGCTTACCAGTGGGAGTGGGAAGCATTGAGCTGCCTTTGTCCAGTTTTGTGAGGTTTCAGCCAGTAACTAGTAGTTTATTGGTCGTTTTGGGCCAGTTTCTAGCTTTTTCCAGCCCCCTGGTATAAAACGCGCTTAACGCGCGTTAGCGCGATTTAGAGCGATTTAGTGCGGAGCTGCCACTGTTGCACACTAGGGCAGTGCCGGTTAAGCAGGTTTAAACTATTCGGGCTACCTAAAGTCCACTCCTCAAATTTTCCCTTAAAACTACCTTCCTCGAACTATACTACTGATCAAATCAGCGTATCCTATAACTAAAAAGATCAACTCTACTTGACTCCAAGTAGACTATTCTCTATCTATTAAACCTAGCACTTGCTCCTACAGTACTTATTACCTTGATACGGCACTCTTGTCATAGATAGTACCCCAAAAAGGCAACCCCCCATTTCTCGGTCACCCACGTCCCCGGAATCTTTTTTTAAAGTTTTTCGTCTACCCTTCTAGCATGTCGAGGGATCAGTTGCTAGTGTCCTCTCCTGCTCAGCTGGTGAACCTGGGAATATTGAGGCAATGTTTCAATTGCCTCATGTACACAGACAACCCTTTCCTCCTCCCACAAAACACAAATACATGCGAGAGATGCAACTATACGGCCAAACTGGAGGCTGAGCTCTCTCAACATAGGACTGGCAAGACCAGTCAGGAGGAGAAGGTTACCACACACACTATAGACCCAGTCTCACATAGTACCATTACAACCTCAAATCATACACATAAACCCACAAAGACATACTCGGAGGCTCTGATCAAAAATCTACCAAAACAGCAGAGGCCACCAAAGCAGACACCCAAACAACCACCACCTCAGAACACAACACCCGCAACACATAGACCTCACAGTCAGAGTGTCAAACAGTCACAGCCCTTAAGGCCAAACACAATGCCAGACACACTAGTCATTGGTGACTCCATAGTCAGACACACTGATGTCCCGCTCACCAGACTGAGTAAGGAGAAGGTCACAGTAAGCTGCCTGTCGGGCGCTAGAATCCGCCACATAACG
This sequence comes from Protopterus annectens, assembly GCF_019279795.1. Lineage (NCBI taxonomy): Eukaryota > Metazoa > Chordata > Ceratodontiformes > Protopteridae > Protopterus > Protopterus annectens. The sequence continues at coordinate 848,536,524 of NC_056744.1, read as the reverse complement.
CAAGCACTCAGGTCTCTCAACAGCAGGTACAAATATGACTCAGTCATTGTCCACGCTGGTGTAAACGACCTGAGACGCACTCCTTGGACTACATGAAAAGAGACATTGAGGAGCTCTCTGATTATGTAGCCCAGGCAGGTATGACCCTGACCTTGAGCAGTATCCTACCTTCACCAAGAATGATGCCACAATACAGAGATAAGATGATCAGCTTTAACAATTGGCTTAAACACTGGTGTCATTCAAAGGGGATCCAGTATCTGTCTGCCTGGGATGACATGCTGGACAAGCCACGCTGCTTCAAGGGACGGCTTGCACCTGTCACCCTGGGATTCCGGATATTGGCAAAGGCTCTTGCCACCCCATAGTGCCTTTTTAGGCAAGGCTCAAATTCTAAACCTACCACCCTAGAACACAAAAAGGAAAAAACTAAGGGTAATGCTGCTCAATGCCAGAAGTCTAAATCTCAAAATGCACGCACTCGAGGCCCTTCTCAGTATGGAGAACATCGATGTCTGTGCTGTGACAGAAACCTGGTTCAAGGCTCCTGAGAGCACCCCAGCGCTATCAGGTTTTACCTCATATCATGCGTTCCGGCCCCAAAATCCGGACAATACCAAGAAAGGAGGGGGGGGGTATCCATATTCATCAAGGACACCCACACCTCAAGACTGGTGGCAACGCACGATGCATCGGAGACCATCCAGGTGCAATTAACCATAGGCAAGACTGCTCTGCAAATTGTAGCATGTTACAGGCCACCCTCACAAACTCAGGAAACTCACATGGCCTTCCTGAAAACACTAGAGGGGATAAATGTATCACCAAACACCATCATACTAGGTGACTTCAATTACCCTAATATAGACTGGGAACACTACTCAAGCCCAAACACCCTAGCCCAAAAGTTCCTGGAATTCATAAACTCAAATGCCATGGAACAACTAGTCACCATCCCCACAAGAGGAGATAACATACTTGATCTCATCATCACGAACATGGGAGCACAATGTTCAACACCGGAAGTATACCCCTCACTGGTGAGATCAGATCACAAACTAATCTCGCTGGAGGTCCTCATCCCACCCCACCTGAAATAAAAAGACCACAGTAAAGAACTTCTCAAAAGCCGACTTCACACTTCTAAAGACTAGTGTGGTCTCCTTTCAGGCCCCGAGCCGGGAAAACAATACTCAAGCCGCTGAATCACTTACAAACGCCTTCTACCAGCACCTGCAGGACTGCATGGATAAGGCAATCCCAAGCAAAACAAAGACTCTTTGTACCAAAGGCAAGCGTCCAGTCTGGTGGACCCCAGCCATAAACAAACTCTACAACAAAAGGAGGAAGCTACTACAAGATAGAGCAAAATCCTTAAAAGGTAAGACACCCTTGATCACTATAAGTAAAAACTAAGAGCTCTCATAAAATCATCCAAAGCAAATTTCGAGAGAAAAATAGCTAAAGACTCAAAAGACAATCATAAGGCCTTCTTTAGCTATGTTAGAAACCTAGGAGGAAACTCCCAGATATGCTCAGAACTAGTTCAAAATGATGTGAAGATTACTGATCCTACAGACATTGCCAACATACTGGCTGACAGGTTCAGTGCAAACTTCTCCCCCAAAAGGAGAGATATCTATACCAAATGAGTGCAGCCCCCCAAACATCTCCAGCGCCCAAGTGAGAACTGCTCTCTCCAAAGCAAAAAACCCAGCATCCATGGGACCCGATGGTGTCCCCGGCTGTGTGCTCCACGAACTCAATGAGGAATTAAACCCACAGCTAGGACAGCTGTTTAATCAAAGTCTTACCTCTGGATACGCACTCCAGGAGTGGCGCACTGCAACTGTGGTCCCACTTCACAAAGGCGGTGCCTCCACAGACCCTGGAAATTACCGGCCCATTAGCTTGACAAGCCTTATCTGCAAAGCCATGAAGAGGATCATAATGGACCTCATAAATAAAGACATAGGGAATTTGCAGACTTTGGATCCAACCCAGTTTGGCTTTGTCAAAGGCAGATCATGCCTTTTAAACTTGGTTGACTTTTTCAAACAGTCACCAAAGCCATTGATGAGGGAAAGGCAGTCCATACAGCCTACCTCGATCTGGCTAAGGCCTTCGATACAATACCCCACTCGGGTATCATTGAAAAACTCATCAGCTGAAATGTTAACCCATACATCACAAGATGGGTTGCAAACTGGCTGAGTGACAGAACCCACAGGGTCAGAGTTGCTGGCGCCATGTCAGACTCAAAGCCTGTCACAAGTGGTGTCCCACAGGGCTCAGTCCTGGGCCCACTCTTGTTTGGCATCTACTTTTCTGAAGTACAAGCAAACACAGGAGGGTTATGGCTGACAAAGTTTGCAGATGACTGCAAACTGGGCCATAGTAGAAAACACATCTGACACAGATATCCTTCAGAAGGGTCTCACAGAAACGGATAACTGGTGCCAGAGCCACGCCTAAAGTTAAATGCCAAAAATGCATAGTCATACCCTTCGGGAAAAACAAGGTTACCCTAGCTACCAAATAGGTGGCAATCCACTGAGCACAGAAGAAGTTATCAGGGACCTGGGGACCCAGGTTGGTAGTAGTCTGTCATTCGACACCCATGTAGCTAAAGTAGTTAGGAAGTCCTTCTACATTGCCCACCTTATCATGAAGGGATTCGCATCTAGATCAAGGGAGGACATAGTCTCCCTTTACTCATCACTCATCAGACCAATGATTGAGTACAATGCCCCATTCGGAATGTATCTGACCCGACACTTGCAGCAGCTGGAGAGGCCACAAAAGTTCCTCACCAAAAGGATAAAGGGTCTCAAAATCTGTCCTATGCTGCCCGACTGAAAGAACTCCAGCTCTATTCAGTCGCACCGCTTGCTCAGAGGTGACCTTTGCCTAACATACAAGGCCATGTCAAACCCAGATTTGATGAATATGCTTCACCTCAAAAATCTAGATCCATCAGAGCCACAAGGGCGGAGACTTAAACCTCGACACGGCTATTAATAGGACGTGCTGGAGGGATAGATTCATCACCCAAAGACTCCCTATGCTGTGGAACAAAATCCCGGTACATGTGAGGCAGAGCACCTCGCTGGCCTTGTTCAAGAGAAATCTTGACCAATGGATGGGAGATCGCAGATATACCCCAGGAATTACCTCAGTGTCACTGCTCGACAGAGGCACAGCAAAATAATGGGTATAGTTCCCCATACTAAAGGGGTGGCGTAAGCCACAAAACAATGGGCTAGGCTTATAAATGCCCTCGGGCAGATAGCCTAGTATGAACCTATGAACCTATGAACCTAAATATATTTAATAATAAATAATAAAAGAACAAGACAATACTAAATATATATTTACAGTAACATCAGAGTTCAAAACCACATGAAATATTTAAAATAACATTGCAGTACTGGCTCACACAAAGAAAAACAACATTTAAACTAAGTTTTGCTTTATTCCTGACTCTAAGAGAGTTACTATGCTCTAATAACTTACTAAGAGCAAGGCAGATGGTATGGTGAATGGTTCTTGTTGTCAGATCCAAGACAGAATGCAGAATGCTCTGTCTCACTGAGAGACGTCTCAAAATAATATCTAAAATATTACTGCTGGGATAGCTTGCAGAATAACATAATTTCTGGTCATCTTACTTCTAGTTCCCAGGCCAAACCCCCCATTGTTGAAGTTGGCAATATTAAGCATCTACCTGTAAAATTGCTCATACAAGCACTTTTGCTCAGATCTTTGGCAGATGCTGGAAGTCATAAAACAGTTGCATTCCTTCATGCTTCCAAAGTAGCAATTAGTTTACCTGGAAGATAATACAGAAAACTTCGTAGTAGAGACTTTGTGTCTCTAGCTGCATTGAAACCTGTCAGATAGCCTATAAAGTAATTTATTTCAGATATTTTTCTAAAGCTTGCTGGACTGAGGTTAACCTCCTGTATTCCAGTTTTCACTGTCAAAATATATTTATTTGAATAGTTACAATAGTGCATGTACATTTCTGTTCTCCTCCAGTAGGGCACACTGTGGATACATTTTAAACACAGCACTTTACAAATGCCTTTTCAGCACAAACATCTGTACAGAGCAGTTGTCTATACACATGACATACAGTTCTAATACATTTGTAACACAAGCATTTTATATAAATTAGTTTGATGTTCACAAATGGCATATAATTATTTACAAACTTCCAATTAGCAGTGCTGACAGTACTTCCTTTTGTCACACTTCTTTCCCCTTTCGAAGGCTCAAGCTAGTTTTTTAAGTGACACTTGAGAAATGTTGCTTGAGAGGGACGAGCCTATCCGGGAATTAATTACTGCAAACCCTGTCTTGAGATCCCTGCTGACCCCAGTACAGTGGCTCACTGTCATATCATATGCCTGCAACTCTAGACTCCACCATAGTAATTTGGGATTTTGCTGGCTGGCTCTCTGTAGTCATAGAACCCCCTTAGACTCCTCCTGCTTTCTACTGCAAATGCACAGCACAAGGGCCTCCCTGTCTTGGTAAGGTTTCATCACATTAACATGGTACCGTTTGTGCCCCTGCCTCTTGATTAGCAGTTCTACCATGTAGTTAACATCACTGGCCTTCCTTACCACTTTGAAGGGTCACTCCCAAGCTGCCTGCAGCTTGTTGTGTTTGACAGGAATGAGAACCATAACCTGCTGTCCCACAGCATACTCTCTGGCTCAAGCATTTTTGCCATACCAGACCTTTTTCTGCTGTTGGGCTCCTGCCAGGTTCTCATGGGCCAAGCCCATGAGCTCCCTGAGCCTTGTCCTAAGGTTTAGGACATATGCCACAACAGACTCCTTGTGGGAATCACACTCACCTTCCCACTCATCGCAAATCAAATCTAGAGGTCCCATACAGCAACTCAAAGAGTGAAAAACCTGTGGATTCCTGGGGCACCCATATGTAAACAAACAACAGATAAGGCAAATATTTGTTCCACTCCCTCTTAAACTGGTATGCAAATGCCCGTAGCATGGTCTTTAGTGTAGAGTTTAACCTCTCCACCAGACCATTAGTCTGGGGATGGTAGGGGGTGATCTTTAGGTGGTTCAACACACAGTGCTTCCACAGACAAGCCAGCAGATCTGACATGAAATTGGAACTTCTGTCAGTCAATATTTCTTTTGTGAAACATACCCAGCTGAAAATCACTAACAAAGCATTTGGCACCTTTTATGCCTCAATGGAGGACCGAGCCACTGCCTCAGGGTATCTGGTAGCATAATCTACTACCACTATGATATACTTCTTTCCTGTGGAACTTGGGGTACTCAGAGGCCCCCCAGTATCCATAGCTACCCTCTGAAATGGCTCCTCAATCACAGGCAAAGGCACCAAAGGAGCTTTGACCTTGTCTCCTGCCATGCCTACCTTTTGGCACTGTTCATAGTTTCTGCAGTACCCTGTTACATCCCTGGAAATCCCAGGCCAGTAAAGGTTTTGCATAATATGTCTCTTAGTATGCTTTATGCCCATATGACCTGCAGAGGGAATGTCATGGGCTGTGGCTAGAAGTGCCAGATGGTAGGCTCTGGGCACTACCAACTGTTGTATTCTCTCACCCTCTAGCCCTCCCTCATGGGTCCACTCTCTATACAGTAACCCTTTGTCCCAGTATACAGATTTGATGGAGGTTAGAAGGTCTAAAAAACTAGCTGAGAGAGAGAATTAACAAAGCTGGTGATAATGCTATGTCTGACAATAAGGGCATTAGAATGAATTCAGGTTCGTATGGTCAGACAGAACAGGGTTTTCAGCCAATAGGTGTCTATCAAGACACATGCACAGGACAGCGTTCATGGTCTCAAGTAGTTTCAGTCAGCAGCTACAATGCCAGGGAGAGGGAATATGTAGAAACAATCCAAAAGATACAGCAATCAAAAATTGAGAGGACAGAAGAAGAGCAACAGAAAATAAAAGGTACTGTTTCTGACTATCAGTTTAAGATAGTCAACTTATCTGACAGACATTTAGAGTTCTTTGAATTATTGGTTCTTTGCAACAGTTGGACATTTGTACCATCAGCTAGAGCTGACTTGTCGATATTGTTAATAGCCTGTGTGATTATGTAAGAAAGTTAAATCTGAATATGTTTTTTCAACTAAGTCTAGCATGTTCTGATAATTGTAATAAAGATGTTGTTGAGTAATTTCAATCCTCCCTTAAAACCTGAGCTAGAATTGTTTCTCTCAGTTACTGAAAGACAGGTACATGAAGTTCTGGCAAAAAACCTCAGTCTAGATTTTTTTAATTTGACTAAGGAAGAAAATAGGGCTTTTCATAGTCTAAAATGGATGATAACATTATAATTATGAAAGCCGACAAAGACAATTCTTTAGTAGTTTTGAGTAAAACGTTTTATAGTGAGAAAATGACTGAGATGCTAAATAATATTTATTTTTATAAAAAGGTAATTCTTTTGTATATTGAATCTTGTTTCCACTTTATAGATTCTCTTATTTATGAATGGCTATGTGCGGGGAGAATGGATAACAAAACAGCTGGTGTTTTATCCAAAAGCAACCCGAAAATGAATAAGCTGTTTGGATTACCCAAAGTCCACATATCTTTAAATAATCCACCTTATAGGCCAATAGTTACTAGTGAAGGAGGCAAAACTGAAGCCATGGCAGTGTTTGCGGACAAATATTTGCAAAAAGTGGCAGTGAAAAGTGAATCTTTTTATTAGAGACACTTTTCTTTTATAGAAGCTATTAAGAAGTTAGACATTTTGGATACTGATTTTTTTGTAACAATGGATGTTCAATCTTTGTATACAGTGATTCCTAATGATATAGGCATAGAAGATGGAATATGTGAGAATGGAAATGTTGAATTCTAATCTTTATTCTATTGATTTAGTAATTTTCATCATGGAAATGTTAGACATTGTCTTGTCTTATAATTTTTTTGAATTTAATTGGGCTGTTTTCCAATAAGTTAATGGCGTAGCTATGGGTGCAGCTATGGCACCTAGCAATGCCAATGTCTTTATACAGGATATGAAAAATAATTTATTATAAAAAGTGAGTTTTATAGATATGACCTCTTTTTGGTATGGAGGGGGTGACAAAGATTGCATGTTAGATTTTTTTTCACGTATGTTAACTGTATTTATGTTTTTTTAATTTACTTTCAGTGTTGATTCTTTTAAGATACAGCTTTTAGATGTGGACTTTTTAAAGATTCTCATAAACTTAGGACCAAGATATATAAGAACGAAGTACAAAGTAATGCTTATTTAGTATATAACAGCACACACCCTGCATTTATTAAAGATAATATTTTAAAGGGGCAGTTATTAAGAGTTAGTAATTTGACAGATAATAAGAAAAATTTTTTAAATGAGGCTGAATCTTTATGTTATAAGTTTAAAGCTAGAGGTTACCCCAGGTAGTTAGTGGATAAAAAAATTCAGGGAAGTGTGTATTTACAGGAAGAATAATACTATGAGAAACAATCTAAATAAAGATAAAAATAATGAGAGAAATATAACATGGGTATGTTGTTACAGTATTTGATTGATGCTAAACAGATAAAAGATATTATTACCAACAATTGGAATATGTTAAATAATTTCCCTGAGATTAAATGTATGATAGGGTAAGCCCCTATTTTTGTTTTTGAAAGGAGTAGAAACCTTACAAACATCTTTCAGTCTAAGTTAAAATTCAAAAGTGTTAGTTTTAGTTCAAATCAAAAGGGAATTTTGAAATGTTATGATTGTAAATCATGTGTTTATTTTTATACTGGTACTGAACAGTTAATTATTAATAGAGTAACTATTTTAGCAAAATGTTTTTTACTTGTAGGTCTAAATTTATAGTTCATTTATCAGTCCACTTATTATGTAGGTGGGACTAAAAGGGAATTGTCTCTTAGAATCCAGGAGAATATTTATGCTGTAGAGAAAAAAGATTTAAATAACACATGGGTTAAGCATTACAGTGTTACTGAATATAAAGGTGTTCCTAAGTTTTTGGTATTGCAACAAATATCTGATTACCATAATAGGTTTGATGCAGAGGAAGACTTGGATCGGTATAAATATTGCTGGCAGTTAAGACTGGATGCCAGTCATCCTCCGGGTCTTAGCAATAAAGAAAATTTCAAAGTGTTCCTTAAGAGAAGAAAATTTAGGCATTAAACTTGTTGATTGGTTGATTATTTTAAATATTCAATGATTATGTCTTTTAAACATGTTGGGTTTGGTGTTTGTGACTCAGTCTGAAGAAGTCTTATTGTGACAAAAGTGCTTACTGGGTTAAATAAAGGATTTGGATTTATTTTATTATTTCTTGGCATGGTTGTTTTGTAAATATAATCACACACTTCCATCTACCTTGCGCCTATGCTCACAAAACCTTTTTCTATAAGGTTTAGATGTTAACTTAGAACACTCCAATAAACAATTTTAACTGCATTATAATTTAAGCAGTCAGCATCAGACAATTTAAAAACAGCAGTTACAGCTTTACCATGGAGTAAGGGGGTCAAGAACTGTACCCAGAGCTCTTGGTCAATATTATACTGTTTACATATCCTTTCAAACATATGAATATAACTATCAGAATTATCAACCTCTTTAAACTGTGGAAGAAATTTACTGACATTTATTGCTTTTGGGGTTAGGTTATTCCCTTTCCTATTACCTCCATGACCCCGGCGAAGGGTCAGCATCTCCTTTTCATGTTGCCTCTGCCTGTCATTTTCTTCAGCCTCCAAACATCTCAGTCTCTCAGCTAATTCTATTCCAAAATGTTTGGCCTCCAGTTCAAGTATCTTTAACTCCAGATGGATTTTTAAGTCCTCTGAGGAGAAGCTGAACTGTCCATTTTCTGCAAGCTGTACATCCACAAGACCAGTCTGGTTGTCCTCCTGGTTGCTGGTCTCTGATGCAGCTGTACTAAGGTTGCAATCACTTCTGCTTTAGTCAGGTTGGCTTGCACCAGTCCTTTGGCTTGGCACATCTCAGCCAACTGGTTCCTTGTCAGCTTGCCATAATCCTCCACTGACAACCTTGCCTGCACTCCCTGACTAACCAAGCTAACAAAAAATAAATAAATAAAATTATTGTGATATGAAACTCTGAATGTCTACCATGTGGCTGCTTGAGAGTACAAACACCTTCTTTAGTGACCACTGCTTATAGGCTATAGGAGTTTAATTTCCACACCACTGAATCCCAATATGTGATGTGGTGATCCCACCACTGTTCACCAATTAATATGCGATGTGGATATCTCACATCTGCCACCAATTAATATTTGATGACCCACCACTGCCAACCATTAATCAAGGAGCCTCAATACTCACCACTGGCAACGGTGGGGGATGTTCACTGGGAGGATAACAGGTACACACAGTAGTTCCAGATGTAGCTGTCTGCATCAAGTGCAATTTCCCTTAAGAGCATACAGAGACCACAGTCAGTCCAGGGCTGGTTTCTCACACTTTATCCATATCCCCAGTAAGACTCCCCACTGGCACAGCTATAGAGTAGAGATCTCAGTTGAATAACCAAGCCAAGACCTCCAGCACCCTTTCTGTAAAACCAGCACTTTGTGTCCCTGCCAAAGTAGCTGACACACACGTACTCTTTGAAGTTTGATTTACACATCCACACACACCTGGGAAAGGCTGGCATGGGTTTACAAGCTATGCCCCCTTCTTTCCAGACTGTAAGGTAGTTATCACTACCACCAGTCACTCCTTATCAGCTACTTTAGGACCCTTAACAAAGGATTCCAATCTTGCTGTATAATATTAATACTAATGTAAATGATAGTTTGACCAAGAGAAAGGCTGTTAGGAGTGACCCACACGGTGTCAGCAAATAAATATGTAATTGCTCTCAAAACTTAAATATATCTACACAGATCAGCCACAATGAAAAGTTTAACTAGATTTAATAATAAATAATAAAAGAACAAGACAATACTAAACATATATTCACAGTGACATCAGAGTTCAAAACCACATGAATTATTTAAAATAACATTGCAGTACAGGCTCACACAAGTAAAGAAAACAAATCTAAACTAATCTTCTCTATATTCCTGAGTGCATGTAAGAGAGTTACAGTACTCTAATAATGCACTTAGAGCAAGGCAGATGATGTGGTGAATAGTTCTTGTTGTCAGGTCCAAGACATAATACAGAATGCTTTGTCTCACTGAGGGATTTCGCAAAGTAGTATCTAAAATATTACTGCTGGGATAGCTTGCAGAATGACATCATTTCTGGTTATCTGACTTCTAGTTCCCAGGCCAAAACCTCCATTGCTGAAACTGGCAGTATTTAGCATCTACCTGTAAAAATACTTGTACAAGGGCTTTTGCTCTGATCTTTGGCAGATGCTGGACGTTATGAAACAATTGCATTCTTTCATGCTTACAAAGTAACAATTAGTTTACCCCAAATACAATACAGAAAGCTTCCTAGTACAGAATATGTGTCTCTAGCTGCATGAAACCTGTCAGATAGCCTATAAGGTAATTTAATTTCAGATATTTTTCTAAAGTTTGCTGGACTGAGGTTAACCTCTTGCATTCCAGTTTCCACTGTTAAAATACATACATTTAAACAGTTACAATAGTGCATGTAGATTTCTGTTCTCTTCCAGTAGGGCACACTGTGGATACATTTTAAACACAGCACTTTGGAAATACCTTTTCAGCACAATCGTCTGTATAGAGCAGTTTGATATGCACATGACATGCAGTTCTAACACATTTGTAACACAAGCATCTTATATAAATTAGCTTAATATTCACAAATGACATATAATTATTTACAAAATTCCAGCTAGCTGTGCTGGCAGTACCTCCTTTTGTCACAGTATCATCTTTGAAACATGCTCTGTTGATGGCTGCTTCAACAAATGTAGTACATGGAAAACTAAAATGGCAGTAACTGAATAAACTGAAACTGTACAGTCTGTCTGTGCTATTAACTTTCTGCTTATGATTTGCAAACACTGACCTGAGCACAGTCCCATCCATTAGGCACTCACATCTCACTATAACATGCACATATATAACCACAAAAGGACAAAACAGTGATAGATTCAGAAAAAATATGTGTTTAGAAGAAAATCTGGACAAATTTTGAAAGGATAACTCGCAACTAAGTGCATGCATTAGTAAATTCATATAACCAAGACATTTATATACTATGGTCCTCTATTTTATGTACTGGTTCAAAAAGCAAGCTACAATGCAAATCTTCTGTCTGGCCTCTCTCTAAAAAGAAGGATATTAGAAGATTAGAACAATTCAAATAAGTTACACTAAAAGAATTTAAACTACAAGTTCATTATTGCCAAAGAAGGATGAGTCTAAATCTGTTCTCTTTAGTACACAGAAAGTAGGGCATGGACCTTATTTTATAGAGTGGAGCTCAGAGACAAAAGCCTTATGAGGTTTTAAGCTAGGAAGTCCAAAGCTAATGGTGTGCTAAACTAGTCAGGTTAAAATCCATCCATCCATCCTCAAATCCTTTTCCCATTTTGCACTTGGGGCTGGGGTGTCACTTCAGCAGTGACAATCATCTCGAGCCAAGGTTTACATCAGCAGGTGGCTAGCCCTGCCACAGTAATTCATTCATACCACTCACTTGTACACACTTTCTCACCTACGGTCAGTGTCCAATCCACCTACTGCATGTCTTTGGAGTGTGGGAGGAAACTGGAGCACCCAGAGGGTGCCCACATGACTGCAGAGAGGACATGCAGATTCAGCACAGAAGGCACCCCAGCCGAGAATCGAACTGGAGAACCTCTGGCTATGAGGTGACAACACTAACTGCTACCGTGGCCACTCTCAGTCCGGTTAAAATATTAACATATAATAATATAGGATAACAATTTAATTATGAGTTAGGTAAAACCTGGAATAAATGACCTTCAGTAAATTAAATATCCACATGTGAAGATGAACTGGAAGAAACATAATTTGCTTATTAGACATATATTGGCAAGAATTAGGAAAAACTACCTTGTCTGTATGTAATGAAAATTAAATGAAAAGTATGTCATCCTTGACTAAACTTTCTTTCTAACAAGACACCATATTAGTACCTCTTTAATCTTTTTAATTTTAAGAGCGCCTATGATTCCTTCAGTCCCTATTCATTTGTGCAGTACTAACTTCCCTAGTTCTTTTGCCCTTTTTTCTTTCCATTTTGTCCCCATAGCATCTGTTGTCATCATCTGGCTTGTTATTGTTAACAGATGGTAGAATATTTTCTCCTCATATTACTCTTCTAAAAATTAGTAACATAGACATAACATGATTTCTTGTAGGTAATCAAGCAAGCTAGTAAGCATTAAATTACATAGTAAAATGCAGACTTGAAAGGACCTGCTGCTGATGTCCAAGCCTAATTTAATAAGCAGTGTCTATAGACCCTTGACCGGTGTCCTCCTTCATTCTGAAACATTCATGCTCCTTACATGTGGGTTTATCCTCCCATGGTGTCTGCCTGAATCCAACATTTGGACTTTTGTTCTTATTAATGTGTGAAAGACCAAATATTCAGCCACATGACTTTAAGTAGACTTTCTTCTCCCTTCCAGCTGTGCTGTTAGACCAGTTGTAGGTGAACATATCCCACTTTCCAGGCACAAAAATGACATGTACTTTCCAACCACCTGTTTACATCTCAAAGAAATGCATGTATAACTAAATCAATCACATCTATTCTGCCCCTCAGTATAACTGGCATACTAGCCTTCAAAGTATGAAAGCAAAAAAAAAAATAAATAAATCTCCTTGCAACTCAGATATGTTGAGTAATAAACAAGTAGACAGTCTCCTTATTTTTTAGCAGCTTCATAGTATTATGTATCTTTCCACTGTAACTTCTGAATGGCATCACTTCTTCTTACCATAGACCACCATGGCTTTATTTGCTGTAAAGCCTAACCAATTTCAGTATCCAAAACATTCAGAAGTATGTTGGTTAAAACTTTCACATACAAGACTTTGTTCAGCAACCTTTATCATTGCATTACAGGAATGACATGATGCCACTACATTCCCACATCTGTGTCTACCAACCTATTGTGCTATTCCCATGGAATCCAAAGTTGACATCGATTTGGAACATATAACATTCACTATTTTTTTCTCTCTCTCGCTCATCTAGTAGGAACTGGAATAGCTGTACAGCAACAAGTTTCCTGGCCATTGAACACTTCCAGTGAAAAAAAACAAAAACAGGCCTATGTTCAGTCATCAAATTAAAATTTCAGGGAATAGCTAATAATCAAATTTTAAACATCAAAGTTTAAATTACCAAACATGTTCATCTTCAAAAACAAAATCATTGAATGGCCTTAGATGGCCAACATCATGAACGTCCAATGATGCTGTGCACCCTGTCAACCAAGGTGGGGAGTTCTGCCCCCTCACACTCCCCAATCCCCCTAACTATATATACCAACTCCAAGATCGAACTACAGTGGGGAACAGGGCAAATTTATAAAATGTTTTGTTTAGCTTACCTTATGCATCAAGGTACTTTCTGGTTGTTGGTCAGCTATAGCCATTTGATGATTTTATTTTTGAAGATAAGCTTGTCTAATAATTTACATTTTCGATGTTTAAAGTTCAGTTATTAGCCATTAGCTGAAATTTTAATTTGATGACTGAACACAGACCCAACAAAAACAGATCATAGTAAAATGGTATTTCATAATGCTTATATGCCCCGACATCCATCACTTTTATTTTTAGCTTTTACCAGCTGATATCGTGACTGCTCTTCAAAAATATTTGTAAACTAGTTGTTTGTCAACAGGACCCCATCTTCATAATTTACATAGCTGTTGCTGTCCAGTTCTTTGTAACATGTACACATAAATACCAACATTCTGTACAGAAGTAATTTTGCACGTATTACTGTAAAAGATGTGACTGCAACCCAGATAACCTAAGGTTGACTTGTGGTATGGGTGCTGGATGGGTTAGACTGGGACGATGAGGGGGGAAACTGATATTGTTTTACTCATCCTGGGGGAAGTAGCTAGCTGTGACTAGTTGCTTAGATGATAAATAGGGGGAGCACAAGATATGATACCCATAGGCTACATGTGTTTTGAGTGCATGCTACCAACAGCTGACTACATACCCCAGGGAAGTTGAGTGTGGGTGCATATTTGCTTCCCATGACATGCAGCAATTGTGGAGACTATGGGAGTTACCAGTGGGGGTTGTGAATCCAGGGTTTGGTAGGGAGATTTGCAGGATCAGGTAGTCTGGCTTGCTCATTAGTGCTGTACTGTCACCCTCTGGGAAACTAATAGGCTAGTAATGCCCTCTGCCCAGGGAATGGACAAGCTGCATGTCTCTTACTGTGACTGGCAGTTCCTGGCTCTTACCACAAGAGAGGGAGGAAGAAATAAGTAAGGCACAGGAAGGGCAGTCAGTGAGCAATATCTGTGAATGGGGGAAGAAAACAATAATTACAACTGATGAGTTTTATTTTCTATTATTGCACTTCTCAAGTTTTTGGAATTTCAGAATGAAAAGTAGAAAAAGGCCTACAGCAATTGTGGGTCTCTTAGTTTACCAGCACTCTTGCAGAAATGTTGAACTCTGAGTCTGACATAGGTGATTTGCATTCAAATATTGGATCTGACATCTAAGGATCTGACCAGGAGGTGTAGGACTGAGTAACTGGTGGCATGATCTTCTGTCTTCGGTATGCTTTTCTGCTATAGACTTGTTAGCTGGTCGAGTCCATGGGGTACCCTGGGAGTACAGTCTGTTCATCTGGGGGATATATGAAGATAGTCATGAGTACACAGTCTAGCCAGAGGAGCAGGTCATAGTCTGAAGAAGTTTGTCTTCCAGAAATATAATGATTTTATGATAACTGTCTCTTACTGTCACCAAAGCAATGGGATATTGATAAAATAAACCATCCTTGGAAAGCGATGTGTTGTACAACAAAGTTGGTAGGAAAGAGGGAATAAAAGTTACCTTTCAACTACAAAGAGGGTAAATTGACACAGTGAGGAAGTGAAAAAAGATAAAATACCCTTTGGTTTAACTCATTCACATTGACAGCACTGTGAATACAGACATGTTTCACAGTCCTGGCAGTGCATCTCTCAGGATCTGAGTGACCAGTCTAGCATTATTTTTAAAAGAGATTAGTATTCCCAAAATACAGATACAAAAGCAATGTGTTACTCTGTAATCTGTACTTTAGATTATTTTTATGCATTTCTATGTATTAAATCATGTGACTGAATGTGCTGAATTTAGCAGTGGAATGAAGTTTAACAGACCTTTACCTCTACAGTAAGGCAAACACTGTGGCATGTTTGGCATTGTTCATAAGTGCTGTTCAACTACTGAGACATGCCTAGTACCTTGGTGGGAATTGTCTCTGCAGGCTGATAGAGCAGAATGTTTAAGTTACTGGCTGTGCTGTATTTTCTTTTCTTCTTTTAAACCAACAGCTATAAATTAGTTTTATGCCAGCTCTCCATTATCTGGTAATCTTTATTAAGTTTTATACTTTCTCAGATTACAGAATTATGCATGTATTTGTAAAGTTGGTGCAAAGTGCTAGGAAAATGTTTTAAAAGGAGATGCAGTTTAACTGGAGCTGCTGGTGGCAGAAAACTGAGGGACCAAGTTGATCTCATTCACTACCTTTGTCTTTATAGGTGATAGTTTGTTTAAGTTTGTAGTTAATGTACTGCATTTTACTTTACCTTTCTGCTGAGAACATCGGCAAACATTGGTTCAATAACATATATATATATTATATATATATATATATATATATATATATATATATATATATATGTGTGTGTGTGTGTGTGTGTGTATGTGTGTATGTATAGTGTTTAAAAGGCAGAATGGTAATTTTAACTAATCTATAGTTGTCCTAGCAGAATATATTCTCAAATGGGAACCATTGTTATTGCAGGGAAGTGATTGGACTGCTATATTAATCTTGCCCCTCTACAATATGTATTTTTCTTGAAAACATAGATTCAGGTGTAGCTGTATTAAGACATACCCATTTCTTTAGCATTAACCTTTTACATGGTAACTATTTTTAAATTTTGTTTTTGTCAACCCTCAGTATTTTATTAGCCTTTTCACAAATAAGGCCATTCACCCCTATTCAAGTAGAGTTATTGGGGTATATATACAAGGACTGGCAAGAGTCAGAGGGTCATTACCATCATTTGATGGCCATTGGTAAATAAATTATGTGCTTCTATCTATTTTAAATAGATTTTATATGTAGTTTTTCATATGTAGTTTTCTAACTCCTTCTAAGAATTCCGTCAAAACATGTTGAGTCTTTTGGCTTTTTCCCGGTTAGGGGTCGCCACAGTGGAACTCCAGTCCGCTAATGATTGGCAGAAGATTTTTACGTGCCGAGTTGCCAGCCCTGACGTACAACCTTCAACGAAGGTACGCCCATTCACGCATGTCTCCACACAGAAGACGCTCTAGCTGAGAATCGAACAGGACAGCATCTTATTGTGAGGTGACAACGCTACCACAGCACCACTGTCAAAACATGATACTTCTAAATAGGAGACATCCTTGAATATGTAACACCAAAGAAAATGAAAATATTTCTTTCCAAGCTGAGAGACAGTATTCATGGCAGGAGCATCCCATCTACTTGCAGATGTGTGACAAGGAAAGTGAGAGAGGAGATGACGTATCATCATTTCATCTTGGGACACTCCTTTTTTTTCAAAAATTGTTTTATTAAATTTTAAACAATCATACATTATATAATATATATAAACCAAGACAATAATAGAAATAACATACATAAAAAAGAAAATATATATACATAGTCCATAATAGATATAATTTGCTTATCATTCTTAAAATTTATCTAAAAGATCTTTCAGTTTTAACCATGACAATTTTTTTATGTGTGACATTTGATGTTCTAGCATAAGCAGTGTGTAATTCCCTATTACAAACAATTTTTGCAAAAGAAAGAAATTCTGAAAATGAAAGGAGTTTCTGACATTTCCAGTTTATTGTAATAACTTTTCTTGCAATAGCAAGAAGTAACCAAAGAAGAGGTACTTCTATTCTTGGTATTGAATCTGGTATTGGTACATTGAATAGTAATAGTGAATCTGTTATTTCACAATTGTTCGACCACAATGCTCTAGTAAAGCCTTTAAATTCAGTCCCGAATGGGGATACCCTTTTACAGTTTAAAAACATATGTGACCAATCAGCATCTAATATTATTTCATCACATCTCCAACAGTTAACATCTTTTTATACATTAATGCAATTTTGTGTGGAGTTAGGAAACATTTATGTAGGAATTTCCATGTACATTTTTTCTAGTAGGGGGATTATGATGTATTGTTTATGGCTCTAAATATTGGCTTCTGAATAAGTTTCTTTATTAACTTTTGTTGAGTAGTTCCAAATCAATTCATCTGGGACAAAAATTTCAGCTCTCAATGTTTTATAAGTCATGGACAAAGATGTATTCTTAGTACTATTGTGTGTATTTATTCCAAAGAATAAAGCTAGTGTTTTAGGAATTGTAAGTGAGTTTGTGCTTAAACTTAATTTAAACTCATTCGTGAGAAATTCTGTAAATGTTTGTATATTTAGCCAGTTATTTTTGTTTTATATTATATCTAGCTATAAGAAATTTCAAGTCATATAACTTGTTATTATTCAAAAATTGATGCCAAAATTTTAAACCATTGACTTACATCTCTTTTATTTTATTTAGGTGGAATGAATCTAGGCAGCCAGTCATAAAAACTATGAGGAACATTAAAAACAATGTATTCTTTATTAAATAATAACTATACATTTTTTTTTTTAATTATTTAAAATGTAGTTAATAAAGGGGATGAAATTAATATTTTTTGGGATGAAGTATTGTATCTTTTAATACCAAATATATTCTGTCTGTATTGGAAAAGATGATATTATCTCCTTCTATTCTATTACTTTTGTATAGGATTATTTTATGAATACGTTTCTAGAATGAAGTATATTCAGTGTTGACCACAAGCGTATTAAATTAAGAATAGCTGATTCAGCATATAATTCAATATTGGGAAAAGCTATTCCACCATGCTCCCAACTCCTACTGTGCCAATGAAGACTAATTCTCTGTTTTTGTGGATGCCATAAAAAACATAGCTGTGAATTTATTTGCTTAATTAACTTTTCTGGAGGGGCAGTGATTAATGTCTTTATGAAGGATAACATTTTTGGTAAAATAATCATCTTTATCAACATTAGTCTTTCGTCCATCATAAAACATTTTATTCCAGTCATCTACTTGTTTTTTAATAATGTTAACTACATTTTTGTAATTTACCTTAAGTGATTCATTCCAATTAGATTTTATAATCACACCTAGGTATTTAAATTGCTCATTTTCCCAGTTAAAATCATTATGTTTTCTTAACGAAGTATTTAGATTTTTATTTATCAGTAAAGTCTCAGTTTTATTTTGATCAAATTTTAAGCATGAGATTTTTTCAAAAAGGTTTATGGAATTCATAATACGTTCTATAGATGAGTCAATGTCTCCAGTAGTCAATAAAACATCATCAGCAAAAAGCTGTATCTTACTGCAATAATTTTTTACCCACAAATAATCCTTTTATTTTGGAGTTTGCTCTTATAAGGTTAGCAAATGGTTCTATTGACAATGAAAATAAAAGGAGACATAGGGCAACCTTGTTTTGCACCTTTCAGTTTTAAGAGGGCTTGACAAAAATGTTCCAGATTTAATATATGAAGTTGAATGTTTGTAAAGTTTAGTTATTAGGTTAATAAAATCAATTGAAAAATGATATTCTTTAAGAACTGTAAATAGATATGACCAATTTATGGAGTCAAATGCTTTGTCTATTTCTAGACTAATGATTGAAAGTTATTTTATCTTATTTGTAAAATCTATTAAAGAAAAAAGTCTGATAACATTATCTTGAATGTTCCTATTTAGAAAAAGCCAATTTGGTCCTCATCTATTAAATTTGATAATAATTGACTTAATCTTTTTACGAAGATGGACATAAAAGATTTTATAATCTATATTTAGGAAGGATACCGGATGATAAGAGGAACATTGCTCTGGATTTTTATCTTGCTTTAAAATAGGGGAGACCATAGCATATTTTCATGAAGGAAAGTTAATTGAGTTATTTCTAAACTCTTCAAAGGCATTTAATAAAATCTTTAATGTTTTATCTGGCAGTAGCTTGTATATTTCCAGTAGTATTCTGTCTAATCCTGAAGATTTATTATTTTTGAGATTTTAATCTGATCTTTCAATTCTTTATAGGATATTGATTTGTTTAATTTAATGTTTGCTCCTTTGTCAATTTCTTTTTGACATTTTCTTTAAGAAAATTATCTCTCAGATCAGAATTGATTAGAGTGAAATCAGTTTTGTTAACGGATTCATGATGTTTTCTAAAAATGTCTAAGATATCTTTTAGGTCTGTTGCAGTCTTAGGTTTATTTCTAATTTGATATGTAATCTCTTTAATATAATTTGTATTTTTTATTCTTTTTGATTTCCTAGCCAATCTTTGCAATTTTTTTGAGTTCACTGAATATGATTGTATTTTAAGTCTCTTCATATGTATTGCTACCTTATGATTTAATATTTCAACATATTTTAAATTTAACTGTTTTAATTCAGAGTCTGTGTTTATGTCATTTGTTTTTCGATGACACTTTAAGTTGTTTATTTTCATTTGTAAATCTAGTAGTTCTTTATCCCATTATTTCCTCTCATTTAGATACTGACTTTTAATTCTTCTAAACAAGTATGCTTTTAATGCATCCCATATAATAACTTTAGGAGTCTCATTATATCATTAGTTTCTAAGAACAAATTTAGTTCTGTTAATAACCACTCTTTAAAGCCATTTATTTTAGTAATATAAGCTGGAATTATTTGCCAAAAGCAGATTATTTGGTTTAATATTAATATTGAAAACAATACTGTTTTGGTCAGACAATGGACATGTAATTATTAAAACTTCTTGTATTTTGGGGAATAATCTATCAGATATAAACACTTTATCAATAACTGTTTGTGTGTCAAATCTGTACAATTAATGTTTGTAATTTAAAGAGTTTAAATCTTTTAGTTCATAAATATCTCTTAAATATGTGGTATCAATAAAGTTATTTAATTTTTTAGCTGCAGCTGAAATAGAAAAATGTCCACTCTCGGTAGGATTTTTTTGAGCTAAAAGACAATTGAAATCACCCACAATTATTCTATCTCCTTTTGATAATAAAGTGATTAGCTCTAAGTATTTCCTAGCAACTCTAGCACCAATACCAGGTATCCAATAAGTATTTGCTAATGTAAGGTATTGTTTGTTTACCTCTATGATAACAAGGCTCATCATTCCATTTTTATCTGAGTATGTATCAATTATCTTAGGAATTGGTAAAGATTTTCTCCATAATATCATGTTACCTCTTTTGCGTGAAAGCATGATTCTACTACCATAGAACAGTCTTTAAGACACAATCTCTGTCTTTCTTTATTAAATGTGTTTCTTATAAAAAAGTGCTATTAACTTTATTTATTTTAACTATTTAATTAGACTTCCTCTCTTAATAGGGTTGAGACCATTTGCATTTAAAGATATGCATCTATACATATCCAATCTGATGATACATTTCAATACCTAAGTTATTATGGACCCATTCTAGAACTGACGTAGAACTATTTACAAAACCTAACATGGAATTTCTAATTCCTGTTTTGATGATATGATCTGTATTCTAGCTCTTTCTAGTGCTACTGCCTGTTTACTAAATTATTTATTAGAATAATAAGAAACTGCTCTCCATTATATTTTAAAACAGTGCTATTAGCACATTTTCTAATAAATAATTCAAAACAAAAGTTATGTTGCAAGGAATATTGAAATAACTATGCTATGTATTTGAAATTTATCTAAGTCTTTTTGATTATCACTATTACTAATTAAATCAATATATATATATATATATATATATATATATATATATATATATATATATATATATATATATATATATATATATATATATATAAAATCAATGTACCTATAATTATTTTAGTAGTAATGCATATTTTGTGTACAACTTTTTAGAATACTAAACTAATAAAGATTTATAATAGCTGTAAACTCTGGTTTATTAACTTATATTTCAGAAAGCAAAGCTAAAACTTTAATGCAATTGAGCATCAAATATAGGTTCCTTGTGTTTTATATCATTGATAAATCTTATAATCTACTAAGAAGATAATTTGCTGCCATAGAAAATGTATCTTTTTGAGCAATAATCATTAAATCATATATTCCTAAAGATATTGCCTCCCACTCCTTTCCCTCTCTCCTCCTGTATTGCAAAATTTCTTTATATTTCCCTCTTTTACTCCTTACTTCTCTTTATAAATAAATGAGCATCACTAGGCATGAAGTGAAAAAAAACTGACAACTCACTCATGGCAAGTATGACATATTCCTCAATACTAATTAATATAACTTCATTAATGACACTAAGGTTCTTGTAGGCATTCGTGTTATATTACAATAACTAATCATTAATCATATCTTTTCAATATCTTAAACATTACATATGTAATTTTAATCATTTACTAAATGTTCATTAGCAGTTTTAGTGCATTGTTACTCTTAATGTATATAAACATATGGATAACAGTTTCACTTATTTAATGTCAGTCATTATGATAAATTAATCTATATATTATCAATGAAGAGGAAATGTAATATGCCATATAGCATACTTAGTGTAGACTAGGTCATCAAAGATTACTAAACCATTTCTAACCAATAGAATAAAGAGTCTAAGGAGAACAATAATGCATTATTTCATATCATAACTTCTTTATAAATGTATAACAATGCAAAACTATAAACCTCATCTACCAACACCCTATGCAGTGGTACATGAAGTGTAATTCTGCACAAAACAGTATTCAAATATAGCAAACATGTTACGACTCTTAGGATATAAGTTAAAAGATAAGGTAATTAGTCATTACTGAGTATAGCCATTAGACCTGTTTACTCAGCAGTACATTGAATGTTGAGTAAGTAGATACTATATAGTATTCCAATAAGTAGTAGATAATTAAGAATGTGACAGCCATTTCAGAAAATTTCTTATTCTGAATATTAACATTTACTTGTCCCAGAAATTTCAGAAACAATCAGCTGCATCTTTGAAGTGGAATATATTAATAAACAAAATTTAGGGCACTTTAGACAAGTTATTATATTAGGTGAGCACACAGGTAAACATATATTTGCCTCAGGTTCAAAACCAATGATATTACTGTATAGTATAATGAATTATAAAACCAGTATATATTGGATTGTAGTGCAGTATATAGTAGTTATATATACAATTATAATGTCCTAGTTATAAAATTTGAATTTTAGTTATAATTGAGCCATTATCTAATGCCCCAACAATTTTAAGTTAATGAATAGGCAAGTATCCTTGCATTACTTTTGCTTACTAATTCGTCAACTACAAGGCATTCTCAGGTAAAAGAATGCCAATCAAAATTGTATTTAAATAACTATACATTTCACTAAATAAACATTAACTGAAGATAAGGAGATTAACATCTATATTTTGATGCTCACTCTTTAATTATAACTCATATATTTATATTTTGTGCTCTTTAGATCTTTTCCAGCATTTAGATAGATTTTCTCATCATCGTTTTGCCCTTTTTCATTTGATTAGAAAAGAACCTTTACACAAGTCCCATTTATTCTAAAAAGGAAGTATTGTTGGTTAATTTAGATATTTTACTTAGGTTTATATTGTTTCCAAACCAGCAAGATAAATTTTCTGAGATAATCCATGTGATTGGTGCACACCAGTAAGTGCTACGGGTTCAAAGGTCACAAAAGCTGTTTGTCACACTTCTGCACACTCATACTGAAAGCCTTTCCTGTTCATATTGAAGAATCTCTTGAAATTCAAGACAAGTGAAGCTTTTGGAGTTCTAGTAGGAGATTCAAGCAGTGTGACAGGATAACTGATAGCTTGTGCAAGATGACTAAGTAATGTGATAAGCAGCATCAATAGATAAAGGGGGAAAAAATCAAAAAGCAGATGTTAATTTAGTTCACAGCAACTTTTGTGTATTACAGAAAATCGCACCACCAAAATCCACACCCACCACCCACTCCCACCAGTGAAACATAAAATACAGTGTCCACACTTATTTCAAACAACACCCCAGTCTCTCATCCATGTCACCAAACTCCTCCTAAAAGTGAAGAAACACTATAAAACATTAAACTGCATTCCCCACATTACTCAAAAGCTCGGACAGACATCACATTCAAACTATGTAAGACCCATATCAAACTTTTGAAAAAGCAAAGAAGTCTCCCACTCTACTGCTTTTCCCAGTGAGGCAACTTCAAAGAGACAGATGCATATGTAACCCATTAGAGTTTTGAACTTAACAGCATATTAGAGGCAAAACACTATCTGTATCCTAAATCAATCTAGTATCTGACATATAGCATTTCAGAAGTACATATTCACAATTTAAATATATTAACTAGTAGCATGAATGAAAGCTGCTAAATCTACCCACAATAGAAACATCTCTGTACACACTGCATATGTTTCACTAAACTAAATGACTAAGCTTAAAATGTAACTGATCAGATCAAAGATATAATCTTAAACATATATTTAACTTTCCAAACAACAGAGCATAGAAAGGGAGTCCAATATGGTCCCTAAAGCACATATGACTAATAACTAACAAAATATCATATATTGCCATTTTTTTGCCCCCATCAAAATCTTTTACTCTTATAACTTGATAAAAAAGGGAGAGACAACAGCTTACCTTTTAGGTGTGCTCATATGTGATGTTCAGAAGTATCTTTGTGACAGTAAATCAGAAATCAAGACTTTAATGATTAATGTATTTCTTATAGCTTGTCTTTTTAGGCTGGGTAAGGATACCGCATATCTTCTACTTTGTCCAGCATATTTTTTAACAAACTCTACAGCTTCTTCAACGGTATTACAAATTCTTTGACCCTCTGATAGTGTAATTTTAATTTTAGCTGGAAAAATAATTTGTGCTTTAATGCCAGCTTTCTTCAAGTTCTTAATAAGGGGAATACATGCTTTTCTTTTAGTCATTACTAAAGTGGTATAATCATTATCAAACCTGACACTTTTCACATTTATTTGAACTGGAGTCCCTGACAACACAGCTCTCAGAATCAGATCTTTGTCTTGTGTTGACAGAAATTTGACAATAATGGATCTTGAAGCTGATGAATTTTTTGAAATGGAGACATTTGACAGGGATCTGTGGGCTCTTTCTATTCCAAATTATATGGATTCAGGTAAATTCAGAGCTCTGGGAAACCAGTCATTCAGAAATTAAACCAAATTTTTACCTTCTATTTTTTCTGGGATACCATAAATTCTTATATTATTCCTTCTTGATCTACTTTCCAAATCTTCTGCATTTTCCACTAACATATTATTTTACTTTAAAAGAAAATATATCTAGTTCTCATATTCTGTTTGTCTTCCATCCAACTCATTAACAGATTCCTCTATTGCTATAATTTGTTCAGAGTGCTTTGTGATGATTACCTTTAGTAAATCTATTTGCTTTTTATTCTCTTTCTTCATGTTGCATGTTGGCCATGTCCCCGGGACACTCCTTCTTGATAAAGAATAATTACTTCATTTGTAAAGAGTTTAGTTACATCAGAAGAGGCTGGCTTTAATAAATGGTTATAACACTATTATGCTTAGAGTAAGTTTTGTTAGAGTCAGAAATTCCATATCTATTCTGAACTGCCTGTATGGTAGATTGCTTCTGATTTTATTAGTAAACATATAACAAATATACCAAAGAAGACGTAGCATTTCAATGTGTCTGCATCCTCCATAGTTGATTTATTATATCATTCTGCTAGGAAAATAAGGGTCTCTATTAAATTATCGAACGTTTCAAAGTTTGAATGTCATATGGTCGACACCATATGATCGAACTTTGAAAAGTTTGAAGGTGAAAGGTAATGGCTCCATATGCACAGAGTGGGAACATTTCTCTTTTCTGCACTGAAGTGCAGACTTGGAGTTGGTGTATTTAAGTAGGGGGTGTGGGGGGTGCTTGCCCCCCTGCTCAGAGCATTAAGGTAAGTGTTTTCTTTTAAACGTTTTTATTATATATTTGAAGATTCAAGTTTTGCTCGTATGTTGTCGTACATATGAGGTTCAAAATTTTGAAGCTTTGAATATATAATATAGACCCAAAAATAAGGCTACTGGTATGTTCTGACTCCATCCTCCTTTTTGTCAACAAGCATTGTGCATTTCCTGCAAAAATAAGCTCTACTGAGAATAAATGCTTCTGCATACTTTATATTACTCTCCAAAAGAAGATGAACCAAAACAGTAAAGTGGAGAACCACAGAAAAAAACAGCTTCAGGAATAAAAACAAGTATAACTCCGCAGCGTCAGGTATTTATTCAAACAACAAAGCTTTTGGATAAACTATCCTTCATCAGTGTCTTACAGAAATCATACAGAACTAGTGCATTTAAAAACAAACACTTAAAACATCACATGACACAGTCAAACTTCTAAAACAAAATTAATGACTTTCATCATTTTCTTGGACATGTTGGGCTAAAGAATTTGTAGGGACACCCCTGCGTATATCCAACCTGCCTCAATGAGTCGTACATTGCACGGCTTACTTTTGAGAAAGAATCCTCTCTTAGAACGTCTGAATCCAGCAGTTATTACAAAAGTAAGTCATGTTGATACAAGACCCAAAAGGGATGACTTTTGTACTATGATCAACACCTTGGAAAATAAGGTCAAAAACTTTAAAAGGCTGCAGTGGCAGCATTTTAGTTTTCACGCATATATAGATCTGGTACAAGGACTGCGGGTGTTGAACATACCCTCGTATGGTAATACATACCCTGAACTGTTAAAAAAATGGCGGGAACTGAATATAAACTTAGGCTTGGAATATATGGGCCTTATGAATGATTTTCTTTACGTCAAAAGAGAATGAATTATGTAATGAGATCACTAATTTAGAGAAGCAACTTGGGAATTCAGTTGTGTTTAATGAGAATATCTCCCTATATGATACGATGCTAGGGAGACTTAATGATTATGACAAATAGTTGGAGAATACAAAAAGAAAAAAGTTACAATGTGATATCAATGACTTTAGTAACAGCCACATTTTTTCCTGGCCGAAACATGTAAATAAGAAACCTGCCTTTACTAATTTTCAAAATAAAAGAGGCTCGATGTATGAGCTGGATACTTTCGAGCCACCGACCAACCAGCGATCATCTTTTGCAGGAAGTGGATGCCTAGTGGAGTGTCCGCCTATTGATAACCAATTGGAAGGAACCAAAGAGACTGTGGAAATGCCTTTGTTGTCATCACAACCAGGGGAGCCATTGATGGGACCAATACCTGATTCACGAGCACCATTAGTGAGAGAAAATCAACAAAACAAGGGTGCGGTGAGTGGTTCGAGTTCCTCATCTTTTTTAGAAGGAACTCGGAATGTGAGGATTCATCTCCCTGAGAAAATACAAGTCCAGGGACGTGATGCATTGAGACAGCACTCCAGGTCCCGAGGCAGACTGAAGAACGGTCCAGCAACCAGGAGCAGGACTGCCAAACTACAGAAAATTCCTCTGGCCAACCAAAAACTTGTAATGCTTTTTGGAACATTCCCTTATTGTAAATTTATCGAATTACAGACTTTCTGATGCAGAAACATCTTTACTGTCTCGAGGTATAAAATTTGTACCTGCTGCTACTGATGATAGAGTCAATGTTATTACTGATTTAAATGTTTTTTCACGTAATTTAAATTTAAAAAGTATTTTTAAGGATAATAATGTCTCTATGAACCATCAGCTTAAGAGAAGTAGTACATTTATTCCCATTAGTGACCCTGTTATTAATGTATTTACTAACATATGGGAAAAGCAAATTTGTGACTTTTATAGTAGAAGTGGAATTAAAAAGTTATATAATTTAACTGTTGAAAAAGCTGATGCACTAAAATCACTACAGAATAATGATTAATTAATAATTAAGGAGGAAGACAAAGGGGGAGCTATTGTGTTGATGAATGTATGTGATTATTTACAAAGTATGAATGAACTGCTTTTAGATGTACAAATTTTTAAATTAATTAGTAGTAAAGAAGTGGATGACATGATTAATAAAATTAATATGTCTATTTATGACTTACAAATAATGGATGACAGTGATATTGATATTTTTCATTTTTTGAGTGTTCCATGACCGACTATTCCAGTATTGTATGGTCTCCCTAAAATGCATAAATCCCTCCATAAACCACCGATGAGACCTATAGTCTCTGGGAGGGGATGGGTGACAGAGCCAATATCAGTCTATCTACATGATGTATTAAAGGTTTTTTTGAAAAAAGTACTGAGTTATATAAAGGACACTGGTGATTTTTTAAACCATTTATATGATTGGCATTTAAATAACACCCATAGATGTTTCCTTTTAGTTACTTTTGATATAAAATTTCTCTTTACAGTCATTCCTAATAGGCATGGCGTTAAATGTATAAGGGAAATATTACAGGAACATGGTGGTTATTCTGCAAGATGAATTGCAACTCTATGTGAATTATTAGAATTGGTATTGGAGAATAATATTTTTGTCTTTAATAAGCAGATATACCACCAAATTTCAGGAACAGCTCTGGGTACTGCAGTGGCTACCACATATGCCAATTTGACACTAGGAAAATGGGAACAAACATATATATATATATGGTGAAGCTAATGTATATGTATCTAACATTTTATTCTACAAACGTTTTCTGGATGATATTTTTATGATTTGGCATGGAAATGACACCGATTTATATGAGTTTTTCATTTATCTAAATAACACAGTTGAATTTTTAAAATGTGAAATGAATTTCTTTGGTTCCCATCTAAATTTCTTGGATGTTGGGCTACAATTGATAAATTCTAGACTAGAAACCTGCATATATAGAAAGGATGTTCAAGTGAATAAATATCTACATAAGAGCAGCATGCATGCAAGGAGAACCTTTAAAAGTATTACTAAAAGCCAATACATATGGGTGAGTAGATGAGTAGATTGAATACAAGAATGGATGTCTGTGAATTGCAGATGGAGGAAATGACGAATAATTTCTTAGAGAGAGGTTACAACCCTGAAGAATTAGTACTAGCAAAAAATGATATGCTACAACTAAGAGATACCAGGGCTAGGCCTTATTTTTCTGGTCATGAAAATGGTTCTTTTGCTATGCAGAATTTAGACTCTAGCCAATCTTTGAGGTATTTAATGACCTTTAGTAGGACTAGTGAACCAGTGGAAAAGATCATTAGAGAGAACTGAGACATTTTGAAGGCTATACCTGGCCATGAAAAATGGCTTCCAGATAAACCTTCATTTACATATTGCAATTGTGATAATTTGAAAAAGCTCTTATGTTACAAGGACTTTAATCTTAATAGTAAGTATACTCCCAAATATAATAGAAAAGGAACTTTTCCATGCCACAATTGCTCATGTCGTCCCAATATAAATTTATCCACAGAGTTTGTTCATCCAACTACAGGTAAGAAATATGTATTTGGCTGTAGAGCTACATGTAATACATCTTCTATTATATATATGGCTAATTGCCAGAAATGTGCAGGTTTCTATATTGGAAAGTCTACTAGAAGGCTACGGGACAGGATCATGGAGCACAGGTCGGATATACGCAGGGGTGTCCCTACAAATTCTTTAGCCCATGTCCAAGAAAATGATGAAAGTCATCAATTTTGCTTTAGTTATACATATTGACCACCAAAATTTGAGACAAGGTGATTTAATGAACAAAATGGACACTAAGGAATATGAGTGGATTGTCCGCCTACAGGCAGACAAATATCTAGGCTTAAATAAACAAGTTACACTGAAGTCTATATTAAAAATAAAACAGCAGAAAGTTAAATGAGTTCTTTGATGTGTGCTTATATTTTATTGTTAATTTAAATTGATGTATATAATATACATATATATTTCTCCTAATAGGAAGACTTAATTGTTGAGTTTGAATTGTGTTTGATAGGTTTGACTGTGTCATGTGATGTTTTAACTGTTTGTATTTAAATGCACTAGTTCTGAATGATTTCTGTAAGACACTGATGAAGGATAGTTTATCTGAAAGCTTTGTTGTTTGAATAAATACCTGATGCTGTGGAGTTCTACTTGCTTTTATTGCGGAATACCTTATATTACTCACCAGAATGTAGATGCTTCTTAGTGGGCTTACACTGTTGAGTGCACTTCTGGACCTTCCCTAAATAACATTTCTGTGTCTGGATGTCACCAATTTCATTTTCCCTTGGAAGGTGACTCTTCACTTCTACTCATTCTCAGTTGGCTCCTCATTGCTAGGGATGATAGTGAAACTCGGATTAGCTAAGATACAATTAGCACTGTAACTCTTTGTGTCATATCATGGAGCCATCTGATCAATGCAATTAATTTGTTAATGGTGAGATGAGTCTTCAATTTCTTTCTAACATTAATGGGCCTTTCCAAAGTTAACTTCAAATTACAAACTTCATTGCTAATCTGTCCCACTAAAAGGGATCCAAAATCCTATATTAAAACTTTTTTTTTTTCAGGAAATGAGTCAAGTCTGTAATTGATTAATGCTATACATTAATAGTTTGGCAACCCCCCCCCCCAAAAAAAAAAAAACATTAATTTTTCTGCCAAACTGTTAATTTAATACTTTGGCAATTACTTAACTAATACACAATTATTTACTTACGTTAATCCAGCAAAATTAGAGCTGGAACCCAAAGTGATGTAAAGGCCTCCTGCCCAGCCACTAGTATTAATGCCGTAAACACGGCTCTTTATGTTTAGCCTTCTGTGCTTGGAAGATATCTTTAGAACTGTAATCTTCTAAAAGCTGCAAAATGAACTTTTCTTTTTACCCACACTTTTTTGTGTAAAATGAAAAATTAATTTTGTGCTTTTAGATATAATCTTTAATAGAAACTTTTGCTTGAATTGTTAGTAACAGTCAATAGTATAAGTCTTCTGTTTCCAATATTTGGGGTCCTTAGAAGCAGAGATGATTTTCATCCCCTTACCTTTCTCCATTTAGAATATCTTATCAGAATTTTTGAAAAAGTGAAAGTGCAACTCCAGTCATACATCAAACAATGGGGCAGGAGCACAATTAGAATAATCTGATGCTCTATGTAGACTTCAGAAAGAGAACAAAGAGAAACATCAGTTGTTTGTACCATAACCTGAGGCAGTTTCAGGCTTCTATGTCACTGATGAAACCAAGTGTTTCTCCTTTTCTGTTGATGGTAGACTCTGTTTTGCTTGATTTCTTTAAAAGGGTGAGGAACCATGCAGACTTTAGTCTTGTGAATACTATGCCAGTGAACTATGTAGGCTGCATGAGCTCTACTAATGAGGAAGAGTACACACACCTTAAACTTTTCTGTGTAAAATGATTTGATAGACGATGATAAATAGAATTTCTCATACCTTTGCAGTGGCTGCATTTGCTAACGAACTAATTTTATAAAAAAATCTTTGTGATCTGGATAGGCCTGAACATTCACATTCAGTAAGCCTTATGGATATACATTTTCAGGGTATCTGGATAATCCAGTGACAATGTGGAATAGGTTCATAGGTAGGTACTAGGCTTTTGGCCCTAGGGCCTAAATAAGCCTAGCCAAAAAAGTACCCTGGCTTTCGCCACCCAAGAAAATTATTTTTCTGCACCACTGTCGAGCAGAGCCACAGAAGTGATCCCCGGGGTGAATTTCCTATCTCCCATCCAATCATCTAGATTTTTCTTGAAGAGTGCTAATGAGGAGCTTTGTTTGATACAGATAGGTAGTTTGTTCCATAGTATGGGAAGTCTCTGGGACAGGAATCTATCCCTCCAGCATGTTCTGTTTATTGTGGTGACAAACTTTAGGTTCCTAGAGCGTGTACCTTGGAGGGATTGGGATTTCTTTAAGTGGAGCATGTCCAACAGCTCTGGGTTTGACATAGATTTGTATGTTAGGCAGAAGTTGCCTCTGAGTAGGTGATATGCAACGCGGAGTAAAGCTGGAGTTTTTTGAGATAGTCTGCGTGGGGGCATCTGTTTGAGGCCGGTAATCCTCTTTGTGAGGTATTTCTGTGACCTTTCTAGTTGTGGCAGATGTCTTGTGAGGTACATACCAAAAGGGGCATTGTACTCTATAATAGGTCTAATGAGTGATGAGTAGAGGGGAACAATGACCTCTTTTTTCCTGGTTGAGAAACCTTTTGGGATGAGGTGTGCCACGTAGAAGGATTTCCTGACTACTGTGGCAATATGATTATCAAAGGAGAGACTACTGTCCACCATTGTCCTAAGGTCTCTTATCACACTTTCGGTGTTAAGTAGACTACCGCCTATGTGGTAGTTCATGGGTACAGAGTTTTTCCCAAAAGAGATGACAATGCACTTTTTGGCATTGAGCTTGAAGCCATGGCTTTGACACCAGGCATCTGTCTCAGTGAGGCCCTTTTGTAGGATGTTCACATTGTTAGGAGTTTTGATTATGGCTCCTAGTTTGCAGTCAACTGCAAACTTCATTAGCCAAAGACCTTCTGTGTTAACCTGTACTTCTGAGAAGTAGATACCAAACAGGAGTGGACCCAGGACTGAACCCACTTGTCACTGGTCTGAAGTCGGATTTGGAGTCTGCTACTTTCACAGTGTGGGTTCTGTCAGTGAGCCATTTGGCAACCCATCTTGTGACACAGGGATTTAGACCTAGTTTAGTGAGTTTATCTATAATTCCAAAGTGGGGGATGGTATCGAAAGACTTGGTGAGATCTAGATAGGCTGTGTGAACCACTTTACATTCATCTACAGCTTTGGTGATCACTTCAAAGAAGTCTATCAGGTTTAGGAGACATGATCTGCCTTTTACAAACCCGAATTGGGTGGGATCCAGAGTTTGGAGATTACCAATGCCATTGTTTATATGTTCCATGATGATACGTTCCATAGCTTTGCAGACCAGGCTTGTCAGGCTAATGGGGCGGTAGTCCCCGGGGTCCGTGGAGGCTCCACCTTTGTGGAGTGGGATAACCGTCACTGTGCGCCATTCAGTGGGTACAAAGCCTGAGGTGAGGCTATGATTGAACATGGTTCTTAGGTGAGGTGCCAGTTCATTCTGTAGTTCATGTAGAACACAGCCTGGGATGTTGTCAGGTCCCATGGATGCTGTGTTCTTGGCTTTGAAGAGTGTGTGGTTTTTACCTGTGCAGCCACGATTACAGGAACTTTTCATTCTTCCAGTATAAAGATGGGCTCTTTAGGGGGTGAGAGGGGGGTTAAGTTAGCACTGAACCTATCTGCCAGGATGTTGGCGATATCAGTGGGTTCTGTATATTTAGTGCCATTGTGCTGTAACTCAGAGCAGATCTGAGTGTTGCCATTGAGATATTTGACATAGCTATAGAATGCTTTGTGGTTGTCTTTAGAATCAGTGGCAATTTTGTTTTTGTAACTAACTTTGGAGGATTTTATGAGAGATCTCAGCTTTTTACTGAGGCTGACCAGGGAGTTCCTCCAATCATGTGATTTTACTCTTTTTTGCAACAGTTTCTTTCTTCTATTGTAGAGTTTGTTTATGGTAGGGGACCACCAGATTGGCTTCCTTTTTTTGGAGGATAGCATCTTGGTTCTGTTAGGGATTGCACGATCCATGCACTTGTGTAAGTGCTTATAAAGTGCATTTGTGTAGGATTCAGCAGTCGTACCTCTATTATCCGTCTGCATGGGTGTCGTGAAGTTTGCCACTTCTGGCTTAAGAAGTGTGAAGTTGGCTTTGGAGAAAATTTTCATGGTGGTTTCCCTAATGGGGGGGTGGGGGCAGGATGTGGATGTCTGGGGTGATTAGCTTATGATCGGATCTGACCAAGGAGGGATTGACCTCTGGTGTGGAACACCAGTTGCCCATGTTAGTAATGACCAGGTCTAGGGTATTGCTGCCCCTGGTGGGGGTGTGGATAAGTTGATCCAAGACATTGGAATTTATGAATTCCAGAAAACTTTGAGCAAAAGAATTGGTACATGAGTAGTTTTCTCAGTTAATGGTGGGGTAGTTGAAATCGCCCATTATTAGGGTGTTAGGTTGTACCCTAATATTTTCCAGTGTATCAAGAAATGAGGAGTGGGAATCCTGGGGCATGGTGGGGAATCTGTAGCAAGCTACAATTTGGATTGTGGTCTTGCCCAGAGTTAGTTGCATTTGGATAATCGCTGCTACATTATGCTGAGTAACTAGCTTGGAGGTGTGGATATCCTTGATGAATATGGACATGCCTCTGCCTTTAGTGTTTCTGTCCAGGTTAGGTGTGCTCTCTGGAGCCTTGAACTAGGTCTCTGTCACTGTACAGATGTCGATGTTCTCCATTTTAAGGAGTGCCTTGAGTGAGTGCATTTTGAGGTTTAGACTTCTAGCAGTGAGTAGCATTACCCTCAGATTTTGCTTGCTTGTACCTGTTATGGTGGTGAGTTTGTCATTTGAACCTTGCCTAAAAAAGGCAATATATTGGTGGCAAGAGCCTTAGCCAGTATCCAGAATCCCAAGGGTGATAGATGCAGGCCATCTCTGGCAAAGCATTGTGGTCTGTCGATCATGTCATCCCAGGTAGACAGATACTGGATCCCCTTAGAAAGACACCAGTGGCTTAGCCAATTGTTGAAGTGAATCATTTTGTCCTTGTACTGTGGTATCATTCTGGGTGATGGCAGGATGCTACTCAGGGCTAGGGTCATACCTCACTGGGCTACAAGATCGGACAGCTCCTTCATGTCTCTTTTCATGTAGTCCAGGGAGGTACATCTCAGATCATTCACACAAACATGGACAATGACAGAGTCATATTTGTACTTGTTGTGGAGTGACCTGAGTGTGTGCATTACGTGGTGGATCCTGGCACCTGACAGGCAACTGACAGTAACTTTCTCCTTGTTTAGCCTGGTCAGTGGAACATCAGTGTGTCTGACTAAAGAGTCACCTATGACTAGAGTGTTGGGTACGTTGTTATGCCTTATGGGATGTGGTTGAGTGGCACACTGAGTTTGTGGGGTATGTGTCATTTGGGTTGTGTTGGGCGGTGGAGGTTGCTTGCATTTCTGCTTTGGAGGTCCCTGTTTCTTGGGCAGATTTTTATTGACAGCCTCCATGAATGTAGATGTGTGTTTTGTGTTTCTGCGTGTGTGTTTTGGTGGTGTTGGTTTTGAGGGACTATGTGATGATTACGGTGTGGTGCAAGTGTTTACCATCTCCTCTTGACTGTCTAGTCCAGTCTTGGGTGAAGAGAGCTTTGCTTCCAGTTTGGCTATATAAGTGCATCTCTCACAGGTTTAGTGTTGGGTGGTAGGAGGAGAGGGTTGTCTGTGTACATGAGGCAATTGCTGCATTGCCCCAAGATGCCCAGATTCATCAGGTAGACAGGATAAAACACTGGGAGCTGACCCTTAGACATGCCTGGATAGGTGCTTATTTATTAAGTACTAAAACCTGTTTTCCTCTAGACAAGTGAAGAAAGTTGAGTGATGTAGTAATTTGTAGCTTATTTAGTGCTTACAACAAGGTCTGAACAAGTGCTGAGCTCAAAGAAACAGATTTGAGTGCTAAAACTAAATAACTGGCTAGTTCTAAGGGAAAATTTGAAGAGCAGACTTTATGGCGCCGGGAATAGTTTAACCCTAGCTAAGCGGCAGCAGCTCAGAAGCTTACAAACAGGGCTGGCTACAGCAAATCTGTATCTGGACTAGACTACTTACAGGAAAGGTAGGAAACAAGCTTAGATTTTTTATTTCAAATTCCTGGACTGAAAGCTTCAAGTTTTCTGCCAGATTTTCTTTCAATGAAAGAATTCCTAATTGGTGGAGCTGAGTCATTTTTCTAACAGAGTTATACTTCTCTTCTTTCAAAAATATAACTTCTTGAAAGCAAATGTATTCTCAGTTCTACAGTTGCTCTTTTTCTTCTCTGCAAATATTTAATGTTAAGTTGTCTATCTCGCCTTCATTCTTGCTGGTTGGGTTCGGAGCCGATCCTCTGCTCCGACTTGGCCATCTTCAATAGCTCGAGAGCTGTTTACTGGCTCGAGGCTACCCCATATCCCTTTATGCCTGGCGCTAGCTAACCAGATCTCGTCTGCCGCTTCAGACTGCGAGGTTGTCTTACTGGCTCAGGCTCGTATACTTTTTTGTATTTTTACTAATTTTACAAACATTTTTTCTTCATAGTGTACCTAATTACTTAGTTGTACTTTCCCCAAGCTAGATTCCCTAGATAGCATTTATCCCTCTTGTTTTTCTTGAAAACTCGTTTTACTTAGAGAGTTTTCCCCACCCCTCCCCCTCCCTTCCTTTAGTGGTAGCCATTTAAGTTAGAGGCTAACCCTTTTTGTTTAAAAAAAAAAAAAAATATATATATATATATATATATATATATATATATATATATATATATATATATATATAATATAGATCATTTTTAGGTAGTGTCAGTAGTAGTAGACTTACTTAGTTTTTTGTTAGTGTGTGTTAGCTGTATAGTTTAGTTAGTTATACCTGCTAACTTGTTTTTTGCTTGTGTGTGTGCGTTTTTTCTCCTTGGTGTGTGTGCGTGTGGTAACATGTCCAAGGATACTAAAGTGTCCGGATTCAAGAAGTGTGAATCATGCTGTCAGAAGATGTCTCTGACAGATGGTCACACTTCTTGTGTCTACTGTCTGGGCGCGGTGCACCTGCAGGACTCTTGTTCAGTCTGTCATGCTTTCAGCCCAAGGGTCCTGCAGGAGCGCAAAAATAAGCTAATCCTTTGGGGTTTGCTTAAGCCACAGGATTCACTGGCTAATGCTCAGCCTGCGAAATCCTCCAAGCCACCCAAGTCTTCGGCTCCAAGTTCTGAGCCGTCGTTAGGTGAAGCACCACCATCCGCCTCGGCTCCGGCTGGGGCCGATGTGCCTCCCTCACAGTCAGCTCCAACACGAACATCGGAGCCGTCCATGAGTCGAAAAAGATCTAGGTCTCCCTCCTTGGAGTCGATACGCTCGGCTCCACGGTCACCTCTGCTCCAATCGGAGCACAGTCATAAGTCCTTTCACTCCTCTCGGTCCTCCAGACTTTCAGATCATGATTTGGAGAGAGTTGTCAGCAGGTTGCTGAAATCGCAGGCCCTAGCAAAAATGTTGTCCAGCCCCCCTCATCAGGTGTCGGCTCCGTCCACTTCTGCAAATATTCCTCCTCCCGACTCCTCCCTTGAGTTCGGAGCCGGAGTTCATTGGGGTTGAGTCGTGGAACCGTCGGCTCTGATACCTTCTCCTTTGGTTCCGTTGTTGGCTCCGATCCCATCCTTGGTCCCGTCCTTGGAGGGATCTGGGCGCTGGGACTCTCTCATCGGCTCTGAGGGGGTGAGTGGCATCAGACCCTTGTCCGACCCCACTCTCCCTCTCGGAGCTTCGGCGCAGGTGAGCTCAGCTCCTACATTGGCTTCAGAGCCGTCCCCCTCGGTGCGGAGAGGGATTCCAATTTCTTCGGAACTGGAGTCTTCGCATATGGGCAGGGATGCCTTTGAGGTCATGAGGAATGAACTGGCCCCTGAGCCAGTCCCATGATCAACCCCATCGGCCCCTCCCCCTATGGTGCCTGTGTCTGCCTCTGCCCTCCTCCTGACCCCAAGCGTGGGGAACCAGTGCTCCAGGGCACCCCTTTGGGTGTTTCTTCCTCTTCCAAGGCCTCCCCTGATCACTCAGAGGAGCCACCTTGTAAGAGGAAGTGCAAGAGGAAGCACATTGACTCCCTGAGTCTGTCACATCAGATACTGACTTAGAGGATTTGGAAGGGTCCCCGAGATCCCCCTCTGAAGATGCCTCCTTTTCAGACATCCTTGAAATCCTTAAGCAGAGGGGGAACTGGAATACCCTAGCCCCTTCTAAGGATGAGTCGGTATTTCTGGACGCGTTTGGTTCCTGACCCTCCACCTCCTGGGTGTCTCCTCCTTTCGACCCACTTATGTCTGTGGTGGCTCGGAAGGCGTGGTCAGCTCCAGACACAGTGGAACGAACCCCCAGGAGACCTGCTAAATTTATAACTGCACCTCAAGACAAACAGTTTTTATCTAAGGGCGTACCTGTTGATGCGATGGTGGTATCAGCAGCCACAAAGAAGGAGTTGGCAGAAACTTCGTCATCTTTCCTTCCTCCTTACAAGGAGTCTAGGACTATAGACAGATATGGGAAGCGGAATGTTTGCTTCAGCAACCTTCTCGATGAAGTATCTGAATTATTTGTGCCATTTCACCCGCCTTCAGAGAGATCTCCTTAAAGAGCTTGGAGATACCCTCCAAGATCCATCAGCTGTGGGGTCTCAAGGTAAGGTGGCCTCCCAGCTGGCGACTCTGAATTCAGTTGTTAACTCCTCCATGAGTCAATCATATCCGGAGGTTACAGAATTCCATTTGCTCAACCCCAGTTATCATCAAACAAGTCCCTTCCAGATGTTCCACCCAATCTAAGGGACCAAGCAGCCAAAGAAATTTCAAAGCTGCTACACAAAAGGGTCATCCAGGAAGTCCCAGCAGACCAGATCAGATCTGGAACTTACTCAAGGTTCATTTTGGTACCAAAAAAGACAGGGGACTGGAGACCCATTCTGGATCTCAGGAGACTAAACAGGTCTGTACAAGAACAAAGTTTCGGATGGTCATGCTACAGTCCATTCTACCCTTCCTGGGTTAGGACAATTGGATGTGCTCTATAGATCTCCAGGATGCATACTACCACATCAAAATGCACAGGCACTCCAGGAGATTCCTTCGCTTCCAGCTGGGAGCCAGTCATTATCAGTTCATAGCTCTGCCCTTCGGTCTCACCACAGCCCCCAGGGTGTTCACCAAATGCATGGCAGTAGTTACGGCTCACCTGAGACGTCAGGGATTCCAGGTGTTTCCATATCTAGATGACTGGCTCCTCACTGCTTCCACCAGGCATCACCTCCTGCAAGCCAGGGACTACACTATCAAAACTTGCTCCAGGCTAGGTATCACAATAAATTTTGAAAAATCTGCATTGTTGCTCTGTCAGCATATTACTTATATAGGTGCAAATCTAAATACCAGGAACATGTTTGCAAACCTTCCACCAGACAGGGTATCACTAATTCGCCAACAAGTACAGAATTTATTAACATGCAAAATGATTCAAGTCAGGTTCATCCTCTGAACACTGGGTTCCATGGCATCAGCAATTCTTCTTGTCCCCCTGGCCCGCTTTCACATGAGAATCCTCCAGTGGCTTCTATTTACACAGTGGTCCTTCCAACAGCTTCCCATGTCTCACAAGATTATGATCACAGAAGCATGCAAGAAGCACCTTGCTTGGTGGATGGTCTCCCCATCAGTGTCCCAGGGCAGACCATTTGTGCCATCTCCTCCAGTCGCCACAGAGATCACGGATGCCTCCCTGATAGGGTGGGGGGGGGGCATTATCAGGGCAGAACAGTCCAAGGCACCTGGCAGCCTCACGAGTACCATTTGCATATAAATGTCTTGGAGATGAGAGCCGTGCTTTTAGCGTTGCAAGCCCTTCAGGACTCTCTCCCTCCCAGGACCATTGCAATTCAAACGGACAATATGTCAGTGGTGTGGTACATCAATAAGCAGGGTGGAACCAGATCCTATCCTCTATGTCGAGAAGCACTCAGACTCTGGCAGTGGCCGATCTCTTCCCAATGTTTTCTGATCACAACGCACATCCCTGGGAGTTCCAACGTTATCGCAGACAGGCTCAGCAGAGCAATTCTCATGCCTCACGAGTGGTCTCTGAATCAGGTAATTGCGGAACAAATCTTTTGCAAATGGGGTCAGCCTTGCTGCGACCTGTTCGCCACACCTTTCAACAGCAAGTGCAGCAATTTCTTCTCCCTTCTTCCACTTCCTGGCCACTCCCTCAGATATGCTCTAGTCCAAGATTGGCCTCAGGGACTTCTTTATGCCTTTCCTCCATTTCCCCTAATACACAAACTCATACAGAGAGCAACTGCGTTGGGTTGCAAAATGATCCTCATTGCCCCTTACTGGTCTCGACAGATATGGTTCCCATTCCTGCATTATTATCTTCTCGAGCAGCCTTGGATTCTGGATCCTATTCCAGATCTACTGATTCATCAATCAGGCAGACTGCATCGATCCCTTCAAACACTCCAGCTCACAGTTTGGTTGCTCCACTTCCAACCTTAGCCAGGCTTCCTAATATTTCCTCCTCTGTGTGGGAAATTATTATCTCATCGCACAAATCCACAACTAGGAAAACTTATGCTAGCAAGTTGAAATGTTTTTCTTGCTGGGCAGAGGCTAAGAATATAGATCCCTTTTCAGCCCCTGTCCACGAGATTCTGGAATTTTTAGCGGAACTCTTTCATTCTGGTTCTGCTTCTGCTACAATAAGGGTTCAGTTAGCTGCCATTTCGAATTTTCACATTGGGTTGTCTTCTAATAACATCATGTCTCATAAGCTGTGTAAAGCCTTCCTCAAAGGAACCACTCTGCTTAGGCCCCCAGTGAGGGATCCCCCACCTCAGTGGGATCTAAACTTGGTGCTAGCTTCCCTAATCTTGCCACCTTTTGAACCTGCAGCATCTTGCTCCATTAAGTTTTTATCCTGTAAAACACTCTTTCTGGTAGCCATTACTTCTGCCAGATGTGTTTCGGAGCTTCAGGCTCTATGTATTTGTCCCCCATACTTAGTTTTCCATAATGATAGGGTCGCTCTAAAGACCAGTCCTGCCTTCCTTCCTAAGGTCTGTAAACAAAATAATCTGAATCAGTCCATAGACCTTCCGGTGTTCTTTCCTAATCAC
This sequence comes from Protopterus annectens, assembly GCF_019279795.1. Taxonomy (NCBI): domain Eukaryota; kingdom Metazoa; phylum Chordata; order Ceratodontiformes; family Protopteridae; genus Protopterus; species Protopterus annectens. Next base: position 848,496,440 of record NC_056744.1, on the reverse strand, counting down.
ATCAATAATGCAGAATATAAATTGCACCAGTTGGATGTTCACAGACAGCTGCATTTTTATTTGCATAGGACAAAGGACATCAGGAAGTCGGACCAACTCTTCCTTTCCTATGCTGAGGGCAGACAGGGCCTTCCGGTCTCAAAGGTAACATTATCTAGATGGTTGTCTCACATTATTTCATTCATTTACCAGCTGAGAAACAAGAAATTATCTACCAAACCTAAAGGCCACTCTACTAGGGCATTGGCTACCTTGGTGGCCTTCCAATCTAGGTTGCCCATGGAATCTATCTGTGCAGCTGCTACATGGGCTAACCCACATACCTTCATTTCTCATTACAAATTAGACATTGCTTCCAGAAACAGGACTGATGTTGGTTCCACTGTTCTGAAGAGTCTGTTCCATTGAGCCACCCAGGATAGTAGGTGCTAGGGACGCTGTCCCAACCAGCAAGAATGAAGGCGAGATAGACAACATAACATAAAGAAGTTATGTACCTACCATAACATTCCATGTTAGTTGTCTTCTTCTCGCCTTCTTTCTTGCATTCCACCCTCCACCCCCCTATCCTAGTGGATCGAGAGAAGCTCCCTTATTCAGATTTCATTGGCTGAACCTTCTCTGGTTGTCCTTTCTGCTTAGATAGCTTCATAGTTAGGTCCAAGGGGCTACTAGGGCAGAATTCTTCCTTAGTCATGTCTGGAATAGCTTTTTCAAATGAGATCTGGGTAGCT
>NC_056744.1:848350706-848490706 GCF_019279795.1 Protopterus annectens | reverse complement strand
ATATATATATATATATATATATATGGATTTATATATATATATATATATATATATATATATATATGTATGGATTTATATAAAACTATATATATGGGTGTACTTTGACCCATCAAAATTACATTTCTTCAAATTTCACTTACCCAACTCCCTTCTCTAAAACACCTTTAAACCAAAAGCACGGACTGCTGAAATACTTTCCCAGTGAAAGGAACCATTTGGCCACTACGGGAAAAAACCTAAATGGACCAAAATAAAATCCACCAAAGTGGGGGGTTTTGGGGGGCTTTGCCCCCACACCCCCTACTTAAATATACCAACTACAAGATTGCACTACACTGAAGAAAGGGCAAAGTTCACCATGGTGGCCAAGTGGTTCCTTTCACATGGAAAGGATTTTGGCAGTCTGTGCTTGAACATCAAACTATACAACTCCTCTGGCTAACAATATGATTATTAATTATATGCACCGCAGTGGAACTGTTATTACAGCTATTGAATTCCACCTATGTGAAGTCATTCAATCAGCTGTACTTTATTTGTCCAAAAATGTTATCTGCTAAAATGGATAGGGGAAGCCTCTGCTACTCTGTACATACAAAGTATACTTGTGTAGGGGATGTCTTTCATGCAGAACAATTAAGGACAGAAATGTTTACAGTCAATCAATGCTGGTTCAGAACAGTTGCCTAAGCACTGAGAAAATCAGAACCATAGTGGGATCAATTAATGTGTCATGGTATAAGTGCATCATCAATTGTTATATATGTGGTTATGTGAAAACAATACATGGTGTGTATGAATCAAGAAATATATGTCCCTGTAATTACTTAGACCAAGGAATACATGTCGCTGTAATTACTTAGACTAAATCTTACTGCATGTCAATCAACATTGCCTGATGCTATGTATACCCAAACACACCTGTAGCCCCCTACTGTTGTCTCTGTAATGGTGGAACATCAATTATGTACAATGTGGATATAATCCCATACTGGAACATAGGCAACAGCATACATTACATCGTCTCATGTCCTCAGTCCTGAGGAGGTGTCTCACTACAACTGTTATGGAATTACAATGTCTTCAAATAATAGCATCAGACTTTAGTACAGCTTTTCTAAAGGAAATGTGGAATAAACTGTTGTAACAGGAAACAACATATACACACGGATATAGTACATGTGGGTACCTCGCTGACCCTCTTCAAGTACAACCTTGATGAGTGGATGGGAAACCACAAATTTGTCCTAGGGGTTCCACCTTTGTCCCTCTTTGACAGGGGTGACAGGTACTGACTGAGCATTCTTTTTTGAGGATAAACTCACGGCTAGGCTTGTAATGGCCCCAGGGCTATTAGCCTAGTAACCTCATATGATCCTATGAGCACTGTTAGCAACATGTACACTGACTGCAAACAGTGATGTTGGGATTTGAACTATATAGCTAACATTTCAGGCTAATGAAGGTTTGCTAAAACGCAAGTGTAATTACAGATTTATTTGACAACTGTGGCTGCACATTTCAATGGATGACATCACTGTTGTGTGTTACCTTAACTTTATATGCTCATGCCAGAGAAGAAGTTGGACTGCATGTGAGCCACACTGCATCTTGGAAATGATGACATCAGCTGTGTCATGCAAAGGAGATGTGTGTGTCTGTGTGTGTGTGTGTGTGTGTGTGTGTGTGTGTGTGTATGTGTGTGTGTGTGTGTGTGTGTGTGTGTGTGTGTGTGTGTGTGTGTGTGTGTGTGTGTGTGTGTGTGTGTGTGTGTGTGTGTGTGTGTGTGTGTGTGTGTGTGTGCAGAAAGGACTTCCATAACTATGTGGAACTGTAAATGTTGTCAGTACTAACAGATGTAAGACACTCCTACAGCCATTTACATTCCCCCCACACACACATACACAGGAGAGTCTCACTGCTGTATTTGAACTCTTTACCTATTGATTGGTATTACCTATACACAACAGTATTATACACACACACCACAGGAGAGGTCTGACTTTAAAAGTGTTGCAGGCAATATGTTTGTGGACAGAGTGAAAAGGGGATATGAGATTGATCTGACAATGTAAATATTTCTTACTAGTGGGAGGCAAAGGAGCACAGCTGTTGACTTAATCTTTCAGTGATGCTATGGACCCACCATCACACATACAAGTGGCTTGTTGTGAGTTTAGAACCTACATATTTAGCTATACACTCTAGAGGGCACAGTACTTAATGCAAGCACCACTGCAGAAGCCTAACTTTTATAGTGGGAGAGTGCACTTTATAGAGGATGACAGGGTGGTGTTGCAGAGAATATGATGTTGGGAGAAGGGTCTGACACTGATGTGGACTCACCCTGCAGTTTAAGATTAATGCCATGCTACTACTTTATTGAGACTAGCAGTAGTTAAGGTCATACTTATACAACTCCATACACATGCAATTTGACTGCTGTGAGATTAGTACCCCTACCTATTCCATATAGAGAACACTGCACTTAATGCAAATGCCACTGCAGGACTCTGACTTTTGCACTGTGAGTGTAAACTTTATAGAGGATGACATCATTATGGTGTTGCAGAGAAGATGATGTTGGAGGAAGGGTCTGACATTGATATGGACTCACCCTAGAGTGTAAAATTAATTCCAGGCAAGCAACACTGCAGAAGCCTAACTTTTATAGTGTAAGAGCCCACTTTATAGAGGGTGACAGGGTGGTCTTGCAGAGAATATGATGTTGGAAGTAGGGTCTGACACTGATGTGGATTCTCCCTGCAGTTTAAGATTAATGCCACACTACTACTTTATTGAGACTAGCAGTAGTTAAGGTCATACTTATACAAATCCATACACATGCACGTTGACTGCTGCGAGATTAGTACCCCTACCTATTCAGTATAGAGAACACTGAACTGAATGCAAATGCCACTGCAGGACCCTGACTTTTGCACTGTGAGAGTACACTTTATAGATGATGACATGAGTGTGGTGTTGCAGAGAAGATGATGTTGGAGGAAGGGTTTGACATTGATATGGACTCACCCTGGAGAGTAAAATTAATTCCAGGCTACTATGTTGTGGAGACCAGCAGTAGCTAATGTCATATTTACATTAATCCACATGCACACACACGTTGACTGCTGTGAGATTAGAACACCCTACTTATGTACTGTCACAATCCAGTGAACACAGTACTTAATAAAAGTGCCACCACAGAAGTCTGACTTTTATACAGTGACATTGCAGTGTAGATAGGATTAGCTTCTCATTCTGTGTCAGAGAAGATACTGTGATGTTGAAGGTTTTGTGCAAATCCATATATGTTGAAATGATGGATTATGTGCAATGTTATGATAAATAATACATACATACTGCTTACTTATGTCAGCTATGTTGTCGTTATTGTATATTGCAGAACTGAGGGTGACATTTACCTACCTGTCTTGTGTAGATGAGACACGCACACTTGTGAAACACAGGATGGATACTGAATCATTTGTTGATCATCAGGTTATGATGATGATATGTAAACCTTAATGAATGGTACTGATATTACCGATGCTATGTGCTCATGCATGGGCAATGTGGACTGTCAGTACCAAGCAATATTTAGTATTCCAATGCAGAAAGGGTAAAACATGGTGATTTATGTGAGTCAAGGCTGTATGTTGTTGAATATCATTTGTAAGTGTCAGTGCTGGAGTGCAGACCCAGCTGTTCGGAATGAAGTGGTCAGTTAACCACACAATTCACTGCATTTCACATGAGTACATTAAACAATTTCTGTGTAATGAAGTAATATAATCTAGTAGCAATGCTTATATTTGCTCCAAACATGTTCCTAAAGTGCAATGCTGATAAACGTATTTGTGACGATGTTGGCAAAGTGTTAGCGCATACATGATTATACTTTGATCTGTTGAACTCAGACTGTAGAGTACCAGTGTTTAGTGGTGTTTAGTAGTGCTCCCTGCCAATCTTTGTACAAATAAGAATCCAAGAGGATATATTGTGATTCTGATTGCATTTACAACATATTTGACATGTTGCATACATATGCTCTGCATGTTATATTATACCTTTCCAGGTTAGCTCTAAAGCTCAATTCAAAAATGAAGTGTTGTGTTTGCCTTCCCCATTTACATGACAGTATGCTAGGCAGAGTTCTTTGCTGAAGGAAAAAGTGAGCAACTTTAACTTGGTTTGCCTTCTACAGTGCAAACAGGCTTAGCAGAGATGCATGGCCATCAGCACTCTGGACAGTACTTAGTTGAAAAAATCCACCTCTCAACCTAGCTTTCTCTGTGGCATAAGGTGTGAACTTTATGAGCTACATGAAAAAAATGAGTTGAAGTAGGGTTTGAATCCTTTACAAACAGAGTGCAAGTGTGATTATTATAACAATATTTTACCATGACTTTAAGAATACCTAGGACTAACTATTAGAAATATGTTGCCTGACCAAATTGTGTGAGTAGCAGCTACTGAAATAATCTTTTATGCCTACTACATACAAGGAATACTTCAAGGGAAATCACAAGTTAACTGGGTGTACAATGCAGTGTAAGGCAAACACTCACCGTATTTTGCAATAATACCTGAAATGCCATTTATCATTAAATACTACAGCTGTTTATTGCCAGACCTCATGCAAATGCTGGGGACTACAACTGATCAAACAGAATGGGCTTTGACAGATACACAGTCATCTCATTCACAGGAAAGACATTTACAAAACAGGCAGTAAGAGTTTCACCTAATGCTGGATTTGAACCGTTGTCAATATGAAAAAGTTAGGTTTACAGACTCATTATCTCTATACCCCACCAAGGAAATCTTATGCCTCATGCATCAAAATCACACCTTTGAAGGGACAGTGAAAACCTATTTAGCCGATGGAAGATGTAGGTTTTATTCTTCAGCAAAGTAATGGCAGACTGAAAATACCATAACATGACATTTACATCAATCAGCCTAATGAATAGTCAACAGTAAAAAAGCTTGAGAGAGAAAGGGTGAAACTAGTGACAGATATGCAGACATATATGAAAGGGTGGTGTTATGGGTCATTAATGAACATCTTTAAGGTGTGTCCTCAGTTTTCATCTGTCATGCTCTGTATCACTGAGTCATGGCTCTGGGATCAAGAAGCTGCAGGACAGGTAAAACCTGAGAAGACATGAGTAGAACAAGGGTGGTTTACTAAATATTTCCTGTGGCCATGGATGTGTTGGCAAATAATTAGATAAAAAGTAAGATATGTATCATGAAGCATCACAGTAAGAAATAATATGACATGCATCTGTAATCAAACCCTTGATGCTGTGGTAAAGATGAACCTTCAGACAACTGATTTATGTCAACACTCCACAGAGAATACTGCACTTTGCTGCATCCAATAGTTGAAGAGCTGTTAGAGTAACTGTTGCCAGTGATTTCCTTTACTCTGTCTTTCATTTGTATTCTGATAATGCAGCATGTTTAGGCACCTTGACACAAGGATAACTGGAGTACTGTGTGTGATGAGAACAACTGACTAGGTTTTGTTATTGCACATGAACAGCCATTCACCATCATGCAACACTAATGCATGATGTCAAAGTCTGTGCAAAAGTTGAGGACAAAACTGAAGGCTTTTTTATGGGCCATTTCTGGGTATATGTGTTGTGTGTGGTTCTTTTTTTTACCAGAATAACATGTGAAAAAGGGGTGGATAGATAAATGGTGAAATGAGGGGGGCAAGCAGAGGGGAAGACACAGGAGAAAGAATAGAAGATTTGCAGGAAGATAGTGGGAGAGAGATATAGCTATCCACTTCTTCACAACATAAATGTAGAACTGTAGCCACAATTTGCTGGATTTTCCCTGTCACCACACCAAGAGTAGGTGACAACAACAGAATAATGTTGTACAGCCAGTTGTACCAAATCAAATGTGTCAAGAAGAAAAATAAGTGAAGTGGAGAGCTATGTATGGGCTGTTAGTTTTTGTGTGGGACAGGTGCCAATTTTTTTTTTACTTTCAAAGAGAGAGAGAAATATTGGGGAAGGCACTGAAGCAGGTCCAGACATACAGGACAAACAAGACAGATAAGGATGATGATGGGCACAAAAAGTTGAGAGACACCATGATTGAGGGTAGGTAGGGGACATTGGAAGCACACCTACATCAAGCCTTAGAACAGTGAGAATCTAGTGCTCACCCTCAGAAATGTCAGCACTATTTCCTGACTCAGTTTCCTGTGTCAGTGCTTGACATGGCATCATCTTAGCAATGTGATGAAGCATCTTTTTTTTACATGGCCGATTCAGGCACTGAGGCCTCTTTCCATTGTACCCTCCACCAGTCTGGTCAGCTTTTGATGGGTGACAAAATCACCACCTCCACCAATACTACTCCTGGAGGGTACCAGTGCACCAGCTGCTGGGGTAGAGCTACCTGATGCAGATGGGGCAGTTAGGGCAGGGGTTGTGGAGGCAGTGCTGACAGCTTGAGAACCTAGTGCTGGTTATTGTTGCTGCAGCCTGGGAAGGGATGGTGGGCCAATCCACAGTGGTTAGTCTAGCTCTCATTTCTTCTGCTTAGGCAAACACTTTGCTTGTGCTGTGCTGATGAGGTCATAACAAGGTCGACATATGCATATCCACAGTTAATGGGGTTTGGCTTCATTGGCCTGAAATTGTCCATTGAAATGACTTAAAAAGAAATAAGTCATGGGCGTTCAGAATTGCCATATAGCTGAAACACCTGATGTTCATACAAGTCATTTGCATATATCCCATGTACCTCTGATATAACAAGTTTGAGAGGTCACTCAGTGGAAGTTGTTGCTTGGCTGGAGTTTTCATTTAGTTTTTACTGATTGATTTTACTGTGCGACCTTCTCGCACTTTGTTTTAGTTTGTTAGTTGGTATATTTTGCAGTCACCCTAATGGTAATGGACATCATTTGGGTATAACAGCCCTGTGTTTCTTAGTCAAACACTTTTCTTGTGCTGTGCTGATGAGGTCATAACAAGGCTGAAATGTGCATATTCACAGCTAGTGGGGTTTGGCTTTATTAGCCTGAAATTGTCCATTGAATTGACTTAAAAAGAAATAAGTCATGGGCATTCAGAATTGCCATATAGCTAAAAAAATTGATGTTCATAAAGGTCATTTGCATACATCCCATGTGACTCTGATATAAGAGGTTTGACAGGTCACTCAGGGGAAATTCTAGCTTGGCTGATGTTTACATTTAGTTTTTACTGGTATGATACAGGTTCCACATTTTCCTTGACATTACTGCAGTTATGAGTCATGTGCTTTGGGGCTGTCTCTGTCTGATGTTATCCATAAACAGACATTAGATGGATAAGTAAAGTTTGTAGACATCGCATAGCATCACTTTTAATATTTGCATTGCTTAGCTTGTTATGTGTATTCCTTCACAGGTGAGTGTGTATGCTATCATTTGCCTCTTAGTTGTTGAGTGTGTGCATTAAACTTTGGGCCTCAGGTGGTGAGTGTGTGTGTGTGTGTGTGTGTGTGTGTGTGTGTGTGTGTGTGTGTGTGTGTGTGTGTGCGTGTGTGTGTGTGTGTGCTATAGTTTGCCTCTTAGCCAGGGCAAGGGCATATTGTGCACATCTACATCTACTGGCTACATTTGCAGCTGAAGGTTCTCCCTCAGAATTATTGTGTGTATGTACTGGATGTGCTGTCCCTGCCTATGTGTGGTCCTTTCTCTTGCTGCCCCTGTTGCAGCTGTTTTCTCAAGATGATATAGTGCAATATGGCACAGATTGTGAGAATTTCTGCACAGGTGCCTGGGTCGTAATGCAGGTCACCCCCTGATGTGTCTAGACAGTGAAACCATAACTTCAGCATGTCCGCCACATGTTCTATGATGTTTCAAGTTTGAGCATGGACATTGTTGTATCCTTTGTGTGTGTGTGTGTGTGTGTGTGTGTGTGTGTGTGTGTGTGTGTGTGTGTGTGTGTGTGTGTGTGTGTGTGTGTGTGCATTTCTGATGGGTGTCATGAGCCATAGCTCCAGTGCATAACCTGCATCACCCAGTAGATGGCCTTGTGGAACATCATCCCTAGCAAACCTTGTGTAAAGCTGCAAGGTGTGCCATATGTGTGAGTCATGGTAACTGCCTGGGTTGTCTGAACACACATTGAGGATTATCCATCAGGTATTACAGGCAACCTGACAGTTGACTGAGTGGAACCCTTCCTGCTGATGTATGGCCTTTCCTGTTCACCAGGTGGGGATTTTATTTCTGAGTGCAATTTATGCCCCCCCCCCCAAGACTTCAGGGAAATGTGCTACAGCATAAAATTCCTGCATTGTTCTTGTTCTTTCCTCTGGTGTGCACGAAAAATAGATGTATTGCCTTGCATCTTGTAGCATAGCATTAAAACATTGATGCAATATTCCAGAGGCTGAGGACTGTGACATCCCTAGTATATTCCCTGCGGGAATGTACCAGTACCTAATATCTTTAATGCTACACATACCTTAGTTTCCTCTAGTATGGGTTCTGCTTGATTTCTCCTGGGTCTGAGGTAGGGGTGGCAGAGGTTGAAGAGTTCCTGTAGTGTTTCCCTATCAACCCTGTATCACACAACTATTTCAGTATCATGCAGTCCATGACATGTTAAATGGGTTCTGAACACACTTCTCCTTGAACAAGGTCTATCAGCAGCTGCATAAATGTGAGCCTGATGCACATACACATGCAAGAGAACAGAAGCAGCTCCTAACACTGATTTTTTTCCTAAATGTGATGGTGGTTGTATTCCATTAGGTTTTGGCTTTCAAGACAAAGGGCTACACCATCTCTACAAAGTTACTTTGTAGCTGCCTGAATGACTCCATAATCTGCATAGCTTCATAGGTTCTTATGAGGTTACTAGGCTAATGGCCCTAGGGCCCTTACAAGCCTAGCCAAGTTCAACCCTTGTTCTCTTAGGGGTTTAAAGATTTGGTCTATGTTATAAGCAGATCTAAATCAGCACCAACTGCCCCTATTCAAGAGGGACACAGGGGTGAATTTGCAGTTTCCCATCCAATCATCCAAGTTACACTTAAAAAGCATTAGTGAGGGTCTCTGTTTAACCTGTATTGGAAGTTTATACCAGAGGAGAGGCAACCTCTGCGAAACATATCTGTCTCTCAAGCAAGTCCTGGTGATGTCACAAGCTAGGTTAAGGTTCCTAGAGCAAGTGAATCATGTACCATTTGACTTACAAATGTGAAGCATTTCCATTAAGGCAGGATCAGAGGTTGCACTGTATGCAAGGAACAGTTCACCTCTGAGTAGTCTATACAATACAGAGTATACTGACAGTGATTTCAGTCTGTCCATGAAAGACGTGCTGAAGACCCTGAATTTTCTTTGTGAGGAACCTTTGAGGTCTCTCCAGTTGCTGTAGGTGCTTGTTTAGATACATACCAAAGGGAGCATTGTACTCTATTATTGTCCTGATGAGGGAAGAGTACAGGGGAGGTTAGAACCTCTTTTATTCTGGAAGCTATGCCCTTGCTTATGAGGTGAGCAATGTAGAAGGCCTTCCTTACCACGGTGGAGACATGGTGATGAAAAGTAAGTTTGCTGTCAACCTGTGTGCCCAAATGTCTCACCACTGATTTAGAGCTTAGGATGTTGGTTTTAATATGGTAATCTGCAGAGACATCGCCTTTTCCAAAGGGGATTATAATGTATTTTTTTGCATTGAGTTTAAGACCATGACTTTGGCAACAATCATTGGTTTGTGGAAGCTCTTCTTGTAGAATGTTGACATAATTTGGGGACTCAATGACTGCTTCCAGTTTGCAGTCATCAGCAAACTTTGTCAGCCACAGACCTTTATTTTTTGCCTGTACTTCTGAGAAGTAGATTCCAAACAATAGGGGCCCCAGCACCGATCCCTGTGGAACACCATTGGTAATGGGTCTGCTGGTGGAGGTGGCATCCTCTATTTTAACTGTATGTGCTCTGCCAGTGAGCCAGTTTGCAACCCACCTAACAGTATATGGGTTGACCCCCAGCTGGGTGAGTTTTTCAAGGATGCCTGAGTGGGGAAGTGTGTCTTGGTCAAGTCTAACTAGGCTGTATGCACAGATTTCCATTCGTCCAGGGCTTTGGTGACAGTCTTGAAGAAGTCCACTAGGTTCAACAGGCAGGATCTCCCTTTAACAAAACCAAACTGTGTCAGGTCAAGTGTTTGAAGGTCTCCTATATCCTTGTTGATAAGATTCATGATGATTCTCTCCATGGCCTTGCAGGTAAGGCTGGTTAGGCCAATGGGGCTACAGTTCTCAGGGTCGGTAGATGCAGCCTCCTTGTGCAAGGGAATGACAGTAGCTGTTTTCCATTCAGAAGGGACAAAACCAGTTCTTAGGCTGTGGTTGAAAAGAGTAGTCAATGGTGTCGCTAACTCATGTTTCAAATCATTGAGAACGTAGCCTGGGATGTTATCAGGTCCCATAGAGACTGTATTTTTGGCCTTGTAGAGAGCAGTTACAACCTGCTCTTTAGAGATACTAAGTGGAGAATAAGTAGAAGAAATGTTTTGGAGTATATGTGGAGGGGACGGGGGAGGGAGGAGAAGTTTTCACTGAAGCTGTCTGCTAGCAGGTTGGCTATTTCCACTGGTTCAGTATACGTGGTACTATTCACTACCAGTTCAGAGCAAATCTGGACTTTTCCTTTAAGATTTCAGATCTAGCTAAAGAATGCCTTATGGTTATCCTTAGCTAGGGATGCTAATCGAGATTCACAGTTAGGTTTAGAGGACTTTACAAGATGTCTTATTTGCTTGTTCAAGCTGAGAAGGGTGTTCTTCCAATTTTGAGATTGCTTCTTCTTGATCTTAGACAGCAATTTCTTCCACTTATTATATAACCTGTTTATGGTGAATGTCGACCAGGCAGGCTTGTTTTTTTTTTCTTGAAGATCTTGCTTTGGTCCTATCAGGAACAGCTGAGTCAAAACAATTGTACAGATGTTTATACAGTGCATTAGTGTATACCCCAATATGGGTGTCCTTGCTGTCAGTAGGGACAGGAGCTTTGAAACTATTAATGCCTTCTCATAAGAGGCTTTAGTTGGCTTTGGTGAAGTTTTTTAGCCTAATTTCTCTGGGGGTGGGTGGGGGGGGTCTGATGCTATTGTAACTTCAAAAGAGTCGGATTTATGATCAGACTTTACCAGGGAGGGCCACACACTTGTGGTGGTGCACCATTCTACCATGTTGGTGAGTACCAAGTCTAGAATGTTTGGGCCCCTTGCTGGGATGTCAGCTATCTGCTCTAAGGCATTTGAGTTAGCAAAGTCCAAGGACCTTTGGGTGAGTGCATTTGTACACATATAATTTACCCAGTCTATGGACAGGTAGTTAAAATCACCCATAAGCAGGATGTTTGGTTGTATTTTGAGCAACTGAAGTAGATCCAAGTAGGCAGTGTGGATACCATGGTTCATGGAGTGGGATCTCTAGCTAGTGATAATTTGGAGAGAGGTCTTTCCTATAGTTATTTGCACATGGAGTAACTCTAGGAAATCATTCTGTTTAACCAATCTGGAGATGTATTTATCTTTGATGAATATTGATACTCCTCCTTATTTAGTTTTCATACCTTCATTTTGTGGTCTGAACATGTGGAAGGTATTATATCCTGGTATGGCCAGGGTGCTCTCTGTGGCCTTGAACCAAGTCTCTCTGACTACACAGATGTCTGCATCTTCTAAGGCGAGGAGTGCTTCCAGTGAGTGCAGTTTCAGATTTAGACTCCTAGCATTTAGCAGCATAACCTTAAGGTTGTTTTTTGAGGATATTTTTACATTGGGAATTTTGTTTTTGTGACATTGCCTAAAAAAAGGGACTATGGGGGAGGCAAAGATCCTTATCTCGTGGCTGAAGGCCCAAAGGTGACAGGTGGAGACCATCTCTGGCAAAGCATCATGGTCTATCAATCATATCATTCCAGGCTGAATCCCGTTAGAATGGCACCAGAAACTAAGCCAAATGTTGAAGTCAATCATTTTTTGCCTCTATTGAAGCACTGTTCTAGGTGAAAGCTGAATGCGCTTAAGGTTAGGGACATACCCCTCCTGGGACACATAATTAGAGAGCTCAGTCATGTCTCTATTCATATAGTCCAGTGAGGTACTTCTCAAGTCGTTCACACCAACATGGATCATGACAGAGTCATAACAGTGCCTGTTGTTGAGAGACTTGAGTGCATCCATGATGTGGCAGATCCTGGCACCTGACAGAAAGCTGACCGTGACCTTTCTCTTATCCAACCTGGTGAGTGGGACATCTGTATGTCTCACAATGGAGTCACCTATGACTAAAACATTGGATTTTGTGTTTTGTTTTAGGGGCATGTTTGGTGAGCTACTGGTGCATGTGTTTGTATGTGTACTGTGATTTCCTGGGAATGTATTAACTAGTTCACTCCAGTGGAGCTCAGGAAGTTTGCACTATAACTTCCAGTGGGCGGAGCCTAAGGTTTTTGACAGAATCAAATTATGGTTTCACATTTCAAACAAATGTTTCTATCTCTGAAACCATAGAGGTTATTAAAGAATTATAAATGGCAAACTCCAACACAAACTAGTTTTATAGTGGTAGTATTCCGTAGGTTTTAGGTCTTAAACTGAATATTATAAGTCACAGTAAACACAGTAACTATTACATTTGTAATATTTTGTAAACAACTTACAATATCTCAGCAACCACTCGTGTTACACATATACTGTCAGCAGCATTTTATTCATCTAGCCAAGAGCTTTCATATGAGGCTAAGGAGTTCTGTCTGTGTTACTTGGTTATTGAGATATTTAGAAAAATGTGAAAATTAATATAATAAAAACAACAGTTAATATCTATTTACCTGCACTAGACAGAGATAAAATATTAAAGCAGTCAAGTTTGACATTATGTGAACTTTAAGATGAAATCTTTTAAAACCTTATACATAGATAGCATGGTTTTGGAATTATTGATGCAAATATGAACAAGCAGTATTTGATGCCTAGATGTGTCAGTGGGAGTTAACTGCAGATGCACCCTGAGGGATCACTCGGATGTAATGAGTTAAGTGAAGTGTTTTTATGTTTGGGTGGTCTCTGATGTTTAGGTAGCCTTCTAATGAGAACCTCTGCATATGTAGGTTTAGGTGTTGTACACATGGATGGTGCAGGAGGTGAAGTGTGTGAGCTGACAACCTGCTTAGTATCTGATATACTGATTTGTGAGCAAGAAAGCCTAGATTCTAGATTCTTAATATAGATGCATCTCTCACATATTGAATTTGTGTGAGTTAGGAGAAGTGGGTTGTCAGTGTACATGAGGCAGTTGCTACATTGCCTCAGGATGCGCATGTTGATCAGGTTGGCTGGAGAAATGGTGGGAAACTGTCCATTCATGATGCTAGGTGAAGTACTCTAATCAGTGACAGGGAGGGGACTAGAAGGACCAGGTATGGCTAAGGGACAAGAAAAAGTTTTCAACTGTGAGGGAGTTAATGGATAAGACTTTTGGAGTAACCTCAGAGGCTCAGCTGAGTGTCTAACTGGGCAGTGAAGCACAACAGTGAGAAACCTACGATGGAGCACAAGCAGTAGACTAAGGGGAAATTATCTATCTAAGAGTTTGTGTCTATAACCACCAATAGTACCCTCCACTGTGTGATAATGCCTGGTTATGTGGGTGGTGTGCACCACGCAAACCCGAGCTAAAGTGGGCAACAAGTAGCAATGAAATTAAACGGATTTCAAACACTCTAACCAATAGCAGCACACTAGACTGGGCCCTGGGCCACCAGTCACCACTCAGGTAGGTCTTTAGCTACACTCTACTCTCACTAGGGTGTAGGGGGAGGCCCTCTTTTGTGGAGGAAAGCTGGATTAGTGCTCAGAAATTGTAATAGCAGACTGGGTCCAGCAAATCTGAACCAACTCTATGCTAGGCTAACAGTGCAGGAAACAGCAAAAATACAGTAATATACAGTTCAAAAATAGCACACAGTAAAATACAATGCAAGAAGTGCAGATCAAGTAAAAATGATACTTATTTTTCAGTGGCAGACAGTAGATACTTCCGATAACACAGTAGATTGATTGCTTGTTGCTATCCTCTAAATTAACCAAAGGGAAAGTCCAAGACTAAGACTTATTCCAGCAATCCCCAACTCAGATGGGTCCTTGGCTGCAAACTTCTGCCACAAGGATACAGGAGGCCTTCTTAATGTAAGATGGCTGGTTTTAATTTTCAAATGATACCAAACAGTCCAGATTCAGCAAGCCTGAATCTAACCTGTGCTATAAAATGCAGAAGTACTAGAAATTCGAAGTGCAGAAAATCTCAGTCACAACAGCAAAAACTGTTTAAATAAAGCAGCAATTCGGTAGAATACTCCCATAAGAGTGTAGTCCACAAACCTTCCTATTGTGAAATAACTAGTCTGGAACCCAAGTGCTTAAGCCAGCACAAAGACACTTAGAATAATAGGCACAATAAACCTTCACCAGCAGTTCCCAGCTTAGAAGGATGTAGGCTACACTCTTCTCCCACAAGTGCCTAGACCACAAACCTTCTTAATTAAAAGAACTGGTTTGGAGCCCAAGTGCTTAAGCAATAACTAAGACACTGTCAGAATAACAGACACAATAAGACTTCAACCAGCAATTCTCAGCTTAAAATGGTGTAGGCTATCCTCTCCTGCCATACGAGTTTAGACCACAAATTTTAAGTAAAATAACTGGTTTGGAACCCAAGTGCTTAAACCAAAACAAAGACACTTAGAACAACAGCCACAATAAGCCTTCACCAGCAATTTCCAGCTCAGAAGGGCAGAGGCTACCCTTTCCTCCCACAAGAGTGTAGACCACAAACCTTCTTAATATAAAATAATTGGCCTGAATCCTAAGTGCTTAAACCAAAACTAAGAGGTTTAGAATAACAGCTACAATTTAATCAGGCTACTAACAAACAGTAATAAATGTAGTTGAATACTTTTAAGAACAAGAAACTAAACTGGTTAATTAGCATGTAATTCAGCTGATTATACTTTCATTAGCAAACTGTACTGTTTATCTTTGTTTGGTGGCTCTGCATGATGTGCATAGCCATTTGTGGCGAGCACACAATAGCAGTACAGAAACTGGCCATTCATAATTATGTCCCATTGACTTAAAATGCTTCAAGTTCTGCATGGTAAAACCTACACAAGGGTTAGCATACATGAGCAAGGATGGAGGGGAACAAACAGCAGTAGTGCCATATGATTCTACTACAGTCCATTCATTTGACAGCATCCCGTGATTTATGCACTAAAAAGGCTTTGGCAAAACCAAGATCTGCTTTATTTATTTGAGACAGTAAAATTATGGAGTCATTTAAGGTCTGCACTGACCCTTTTTGTTTTTTTTTTTGCGGATGTGCAAGAGATCCATCAGAGATGGATCTGAGGATGCCTTATATGCTAGCCATAGATTGCCTCTCAGTAATGTGTAGGAGACTGAATGTAGTGATAATCCTTAAGGTCATCTGTGTAGGACAGGGACAGGATTCTCCTGGTAAGGAACCTTTAAGGGCATTCCAACTGTTGCAAGAGCCTGGTTAGGTACATGCCAAAGTGGATCATTGTATTCAATGATGGATCTGATAAGGGCTGAGTAGAGTGGTATTATAAATTCCCTGGACTTGGATGCCATACCCTTGATTGTAAGTTGGCCAGCATAGAATGATTTTCGTACCATCTTGGCTACATGTTGGTCAAAGGCCAGATTACTGCCTACATATGTTCTCGGAGCCCTATCAGGTCAACTCTTAGAGGTGTTTTATTGATGGAGTAATTGGCTTAGGTTGACAATATCCTAAAGGGAACTGTAATGTATTTATTCACATTGACTTTTAATCCATGGCTTTGGCACCAGTTATTTTTTTGTGTTAGACCCTCTTGTATGATGCTGGTGTTGTGGAAGGAATCTATGATAGCTCCCAATTTGCAGTCATCTGTGAAATTGGTGAGCCAGAAGCCTTTGACATTAGCCTTGACTTCCGAGAAGTAGATGCCAAACAGAATTAGGCCCAACATGCATCCCTGGGGTACTCCACTGGTGACTGGTCTGCTGGTGGATGTGGTTTCACCAGTCCTGACTTCTTGGGTCCTATTTGTGAGCCAGCCATCAATCCAGTGAATTATGTAGGGATTTATGCCTAGTTCTGAGAGTTTGTCAACTATACCTGAGTGGGGTATTGTAACGAATGTGTTGGTTTGGTCAAGCTAGGTGGCATACACCATTTTCCCCTAATCCATAGCTTTGGTGACCCTTTCAAAGAAGTTTACCAGGTTGAGTAGCAAGACCTTCCCTTAACAAAGCCAAACTGGTATTGGTATAGTGTTTGTAGATTGCCAATATTCTTCTTGATTATTTCCAAGATAATTAATTCCATGGTTTTGCATATTAGACTTCTCAGACTGATGAGCCTATAGTTCTTGGGGTCAGTTGATGGTTCACCCTTATGAAGAGGGATGACCGTTGTGGTCCTCCATTCATCTGGCATGTTACCTGTTTTGAGACCGTAGTTAAGGAGTGCCTAAAATAGTTGTGCTAGGTCATATTTTAGGCTACTTAGGATGCAACCAAGGATATTGTCGGGGCCCATTGAAGCAGCAATTTTGGCCCTTAGTGAGCACAATCAGTCTCTGCTCCTTTTTGATAATTGGTGGGGATATGTTTGAAGGGATTTCATGGGGGTAGTGGGTGGGAGTGAGCATGAAGTTAGAGCTAAATTTATCAGCCAATAAATTCGCTGTCACCTGGTCAGTGAAGGTTGTGTTATTTACCACCAATTCTGCATGCTACTGAGTGTCTTTAAGGTTTTCATAGTTGAAGAAGGTCTTGTGATTGCCCTTAGCCTGGGAGGCTATCCTAACTTCATAACTGGCCTTGATGGAATTTATTAGACCTCTTAGTTTCTTGTTTAGTTGAATTAGAAAACTCTTGTCTGTATGAGAGTTACTCTTTCTGATTTTGGCAAGGACCTTTTCTCTTTTGTTATATACCGCATTGAGGTAAGGATTCCATAAAGTGGGGTTTGTTTTTGGTGTTAGATCTGGGCTTACTTCTGGTAGGTATGGCAGCCTCAATGCAGCTATTTACATGTTTGTATGGGGGTTTCTGTAAATAATTTTGCAGCGGTAGCTGTGTTCTTGGGGAGTTAGGAAAGCCATGAATTTTGACAAAAATCAGTTAATAGGATGTTTGTTTTAGAATAGTTCCTAACTGCTAGGCTTAGTTGGGTTTTCCATGTTGATTTGTATTTCATGGGAGACAGCTTTGTGGTCCAATCTGACCAATGAGGACATGACATGGGGGGGGGGTGCAATGTTCTTCCGTGGTGGTGAGTATTAGGTCCAATATATCTGATCCTCTGGCTGGAGTGCACACTATCTGGTTTAGGATGTTAGTGTTGATAAAGTCCAGGAAATGTTGTGCCTGTGATTTACAGCCAGTGTATGTTACTCTGTCTATAGAGGGGTCATTAAAGTCTCCCACAAATAGGATATTTGGTTGGATTGTGAGTTCCTTTAGTAGGTCTAGGTAAGTGTTGTGACCTTCGTGGGTCTTAAAAGTATACCTGTAGCTGGCCAAGACATGGTGAGGAACCTTGTCTATGGACACTTGGACATGGATGAACTCCAGAGCACTATCCTGTTTAACCAACCTTGACTTGTATTTGTTGCTAATGTAGATCAAGACACCTCCGTCTTTAGCCCCGTCTGTGCTGCTTTTGGTCTAAATGAGTGGAAGGGACTGCAGTCTTCCACTGTTGGAGTATGTTCTGTGGCTTTAAACCAAGTCTTGGTAACAGCACAGATGTCTATGTCCTCCAGAGTGAGGAGAGCCTGTAGGGTATGGAGTTCTTGTTTAGACTCCTAGCATTGAGCAGTAACACCTTAAGGTTGCTTTGCTTTGTTTTTTTTTATTTAGGTAATCTTGTCATTTTGACATTGCCTAAAAAGGCTGTAAGGAGGTGGATAAAGTTTTAGCTCATATCTGAAAGCCCAGGGGGGACAGATTATTCTACTGTTTCTTGCAGAGGCATTTTGGGTTATGTGCACATGTTTTGTAGTTCCACTGCTATTATCTTTAGTTGCTATTCTCCTTTCTATTTGTCAGTTGCACAAAGCACATCTCCATATTGCTTTGATTTATCTGATGTGCTCACTTCTTTGATGAAAGATAATGATGATGTTGGCTGACTCACCCAAATGCCAAATGGTACATTGTAGGATACCCATTCCTTCTTCCCAGGTGCAGGAGCATTTGGCTTGTCTTCTAAGCTGAAGGAAGGCTTCACAGGGTTTGCATCGATCGCTAAGAAACTTTGTTCCAGTATTTGGGATAGGTACTAATAACCAGTAGTTTTTATCACAATAGTGAGCAATCCATGTTACTGCATTATGTTGTATATTTGTACAGCGGTTGATAGAGTACTTCAAAGTTACCATTGCTGAACTAAATGATAAGTCATCTGACCATTAGCAAATGATTTATGTGTTCCATGGCCACAAAGATTATGAACGATATTTTGTTGACTATTAGTTAGCCATGACAGATGTTTACAAACAATTGGAGCTTAAAATAATAAAAAAGTATTCATTTTTATGTACACATTATTGGCCGAGTTTGTCCCACTAGGCCGATGACTTGTTTTTAGGGGAGACCCAAGGTGATATTCATACCGATTTGGAGAAATTTGGCCAGAGCACTGGGAAACTTCCCCTGTTCTTTTCAATATGTGCAATGGAATCTTTTACATCCACTTGAGCTACCACCAACTCGGGTAGATGGGGCCCTGATTTAACATCCTCCTTCTGCTGCACTGCAGCATTAGTACTGGAAAATTAATCTAACTACCTTATGTTGGAAAAGATTGCAGAGCCTTCTGAAGGTGATTGAGCTACTTCTTGAGCTACTGAGACTGCCATGTTAAAAAAAGATCTTGATTACAAATCTTATGTCACATTCTTCTGTTACAAGCAAACATGTACTGTACATTTTGCTGCCTCTGAACTGCAACAGGGACAAAGCAAGTGATCCAAATAAAAATGAGGTTACACAAAGCCAATTCTTTTTTCTGTTACTGATAAATCTTCCAGTACTGATATGGAGGCAGACATAGTGGATTTTTCTCCAGATAGAAAGTACCCTAACTTTGCTGCTAACCCTTTTGGCGAAGGTACTGGTCATAAACATCATTAACATACATATTATACAGGACAAATTTATGTTCTTTCTTCAGAATAAAAAAAAAATATATAATTCAAATTTTGATTCTAGTGATGATAGCATTTATCTTCTTTTTCTTTGTCTGATTTTCATTCTCAGTTGCTCAAAAAAACGTTTCATTCATGTTTTTATGTGTCTGAATATCATACTGTTCAGGACATTCATTTTTTGGTCATTCACTTAATTTAAATACTAGTTTAGTATACATATTCCAGGTCAGAATGTTACTGAATATGATTTTTTTTTTACCTGTAAGAAATCTGAATTTCGGACGCCATACCACCCTGCCCTTAGGGCTTTTGAATCTGCAGTCATAAATACGTTGCATGCAAATTCAGGGTTTCTTTTCAGAAATGTTGGTATTAATTTGACATCTTTTGAAAGAGCCACACTAGTGGAGTTGAAAAATCAGCATGATATTGCCATCATAACTGGTGGCAAGAGTGCTGCTATAGCTTTTATTTTTTTGAATATGGTGCAATCTGGTCAAGAAGCTAAAAAACAGCTGGTTAATGTTAGTATAATTTCTGTTTGGCACTAGACCCAATTTTTATCACCAAATTAATGATTTTTTATTGATTCTGTTGAGAAGGGATTTTTTTCTTCACAGTTAAAATCTGAATGGACTGTTGATAATCCTAAACATCAGTATTTCTGTTTGTTACCTAATGGACATAAACAGATTTTTTCTGCCATCTAGATGCCCCTTTATGTCTGGTAATAGATATCTTACAGAACCCTTGTCAGACTATCTAGAAAAATATTTAAAAGTGATTTTAGGTTTTATAACTGCACAGGTTAAGGATACTTGGTGCTGGTTTAAAAAAAAACTTTACCACATCACGCTAATCAAATTTGCATAATGAGCATCAACACACAGGGTGTGTGTGTTTCAGAAAAAAAGCTACATAATATGGCTAGGCTAGGCCAGATGATGTGGTTGGCTGTGCTATATGCTAATGACTATATAAAGAGACACTGTGTAATGATAATGAGGTGAAACAAGATGGATAAGTGATTCAAAAATGTTTAAATGCCATAGAACAGAGCTACACCAGCTTTATATTTGAACTCAGCCATATGCCCATGTCCAGGTGGAGCTCACTGTGCAATTATTTTAGGTGTTGCTGCAGTTTATCTGCAAGCGGCTCTCACTGCAGCAGCTGTGCCCGACTGTGTGCAGTATTAATCCTGGAGGCACCAGATCATCCAACCTTTCCTAACATTTTATGGCTTGTATAACACCAACATTATATATTGCCACTGTGTTGATGGAGACATCATGCAACAAATCGTGGAAATGTGTTGGCCTCATCTGCTGCCCAGTGAGAATCATGGAGTACCTATCCTAGTGGATACAAGGGTATGTGTGTCTTTATGTATATTAGCTACGGGGACTTTTTAGCAACATACTGGGGACACAGTGGGTGTACCTCAGGCATCTGGTTTGAGAATGCTCCATCAGTTTCTTGATACCATTCTTCAACACGTGTAGGAGCATATCTATGGATCCCACTTATAGCAGAGGACAAAGCCAACACCATATGGTATGGAAGTTCTATGACATAGCCCATTTCCCTGAAGAAGTGGGTGCCATAGACTGTAACTACATTGAAATAAAAGCTCTACCTGGTGAACTGGAAAGGAGGTATGTAAACAGCAAAGCATATCACTCCATTAACTTCCAGGTGGCCTGTAATGCATAGAGTATCATCATCATCAGTGTGTGTGTGTGTGTGTGTGTGTGTGTGTGTGTGTGTGTGTGTGTGTGTGTGTGTGTGTGTGTGTGTGTGTGTATGTGTGTGTGAGAGACTATCAGATAAGGCACACTTGTGACACTTACTAACAGTTTGTGAGGTGCGACTTTTCATAACAGCTTCTTGCTGCTGATGTCATATATGCCCAAGAGCCCTGGTTTTTGACACCCATTATAAACTAACACAATCAAACAAATCAGAGTATAGCTGTGCACTATCACAAACAAGAAATATTACAGAACATACATTTGGGCTACCGAAGACATGCTTTTGCTGTCTGGACTATCTGGTGGAGGCCTGCATTATGGCCCTGACATATGTGCCAGAATACTCACTTTGTATGCAGTATTATACAGTATTGTACTTATAGGATCATATGAATGCAGGATCTTAGGGTCATGGGAGTTAGGAAGCAACTGAGCAATGAGGCCATTCCCTCCCTGCCAATACCCACCCTTAGGATTTGCCTCTCTTTTCAAGGAGGGCCAGGTCAGTCATACTGGGTGAATTTATGAACACTCATCCAGTTGTCCAGCTCATTTTAAAGGCAGACAGTGTGTCATGCTGCTTAACGTGAAGATTGAGTTTGTTCCAGAGAAAAAGGAAGGTTTTTTTAACAAATACAGCCCTCTTCTTCATATTTTTTATTTGTTGGAGTAGATTTAGATTTCTGGCCCTAGAATTAGCTGGACTATTTGACTTACTGAGGCATAAGAGTTCTTTGACTAGGATCACTTATGGCTCTATAATCAAGATACAGATTGCCCTTATAGTCTGTATGAAACTTTGCATAGGGATAAGACCTCCGGTCTTTCTTTGTAGTCAGATCTTTAAGGCTCCTGACTTTTTTAGTTACAAACCTCTAGGTTTTTCTAATTGCTTGATATGTTTGGTAAGGTAAATCTCAAAGGGGGCATTTTATTCAATGATGGGTATAATCAGTTTGGAGTATAAGGAGGTGAAGACTTATTTTGATCTGGAATAAACACCTTTTACTATGAGCTGTACAAGGTAAAAGGATTTCCTAATCACCATTGCAATCTGATGGCCAAACTTAAGGAAGAAGTCCACCCAAGTAACTAGGTCTCATGTGATGTTTTCATTTTGAAGTGATGTGTTATCTATGCTATAAGCTGGAGATAAGGAGTGTTTACCAAATGCAACAATGTTGTACCTTTTGACATTGAGCCCATTTTTAGTATACCAGCTACTGACAAGTGTAAGCTCTTGCTGGAGTGACTGTATGTGAGAGAGGGACTTGACAACTACTCTAAACTTGCAATCATCCACAGACTTTGATAATCAAAGATCCCCATTTGATAAGTGGAGATCTGAGAAGCAGATGCCAAACAGAAAAGTCCCAGCACAGATTCCTGCAGAACTCCACTGGACACTTTCATGCTCTTAGAGAATGTACCCAGACTCTTTCTGTGTGAGTTATCCATCTAACCACATACACACCAGTTTGGAGATCCTTTAACTTCTTTATTATATTTGAGCATTTCTGTAGCACTGACGCAAAGATTGGGGATAATGACATATGTGCCAGTCATACAACACTAAAATATTATTGACTCAAATATAAGCTTAGCGGTGTATTTCCTGTCAAATTTAACAATCCTGTAGGTTACTGCATTCAGTACCCTTGCAATGTACACCTTAAGATACTTTTGGCCAACACATTTAAAAGTACTGACAAACTAACATTCTTTATAGGCATCAGGGTAAAGAGCAGTAAAAAGCAACCATTGTACAAAGAAATGGATTTGTAGGAGTTAGCACTTATTTTATATAAGCAGATATCTTTGCTAGATAGCAAGAGTTCAACAAAAGCATCCTGTTTGCTTCCATAGTGCGATGAGGATTTGTGGTCCTTCTCACGCTTATATCATGTTGACTCACTTCCTCAGATGTGATAATTATGCTAATTAGGACTCTGCTCATTATTGTTTTTGAATAGATCAATTTATGGACTAAGCACACCTGGTAAATTTTGTGAAGATTTCTATATGATGCCATGCACATGCCTGAGCACCTGTGGGCAGCTCAGCATGTGTGGTCAGCCTGTTGTTTTAGGGGTGAGGAAATTCTCATGCTGTACATAACCATCTGCAGATAGAGTCACTGTAGAGCAGGTATTCTCAACAGCATACAAAAGGATGGAGGACTGCCACGATTCATACCTTAAAGTGCAACTGGAAACAGTAATACAGTACCTATATTTTATGATTATACTACCTGTCACACAAATGAAGAGCCCATTGATGCCCATCATTGTGCAGAAGAGGTGACATACAAGAACTGTTCTGGATGCCAGTTATCTGCCATTTTTCACTGGAATTCTTCAAGATGAGACATCATGGCATAAAAAAGAGAGGGTAGTGCTCCTTTTCTAGTGCAGAGGTGGTGCGAGGAGGAGTCCAAAATTCTTCTGGACCTCTTCTGTAAAGAATACAGCCAAAGGCTCCTTCAGGAGGGCTATACTGGGCTGCAGTTGAAGGTTGAAGCCTGAAATAGTTTGGGCAAGGTTGTCACCTGTGTTGCTGGCATCCAACACACAGAAGGGAACAGTGTGGTCACCATTACAGGGACATCAGGTGCCGCAGTCCTGACCTCCTTCACCAATGGAAGAATGGGGTTAAATGGCAGTCATCACCTCTGTGCTGTCAATATAACTTATTTTAACTACACAAATAATCCACTACTGTGTGCCATCCACAAATTTTATGCTATTTGATTTCCTTCGCCTATTGCCTGTGTTTGAAATATGTACATATGCCTAAGCAGCATGCTTTCTTTGTATATGTACAGTATACTCAGGCATCAAATTGCATCTCAGACCACAGGTCTGCCTATGTAGCTCCTCACATTAATCTTCTATATGTCAGACTGCATGTGATGATGGCTTTTTGTTTAGGTCCCCCCCCCCATATGGTTCTCTGACATACATCAATTTTGCTGTAAAAAGACATCTATATTGTTGACATACTTTGGATGATAACATGGATGGTTCACAGATGTGCAAGATCCCTAAGTTAGGGGAATATGTACTTTCCCCAGTGATTGTATGATCTTGGGGATTGTGATGACCCTCCACTGGACCAGTAATCAAGGAGCCTCAATCCTCACCACTGTAAACAGTGGGAGATGTGCACTGAGAGGATGACAGGTACACACACAGTATTTCCAGATGCAGCTCGCTGCATTAAGTGCAGTTTCTCTTAAGAGCACACAGAGATCACAGTCAGTCTGGGGCTGGTTTCTCCCTATTTCTCCAGATCCCTAATAAGACTCCTCACTGGCACAGCTATAGAGTTGAATCCTTCATCAGGGTTCCAAGCCAAGTCCTGCAACACTCTCTCTGTCCAACCATTGCTTTGTGTTCCTGCCCAAGTAGCTGGCACACACACTCTTGGAGGTTTGTTTTACACACACACACACACACACACACACACACACACACACACACACACACACACACACACACACACACACACACACACACACACACACACACCCCTGGGAAAGGCTGGCACAAGTTTACTAGCTATGCCCCTTCTGCCTAGACTATAAGGGAGTTACCACTGTCACCAGAACCCCTTATCAGCTACTTTAAGGCCCTTAACAAAGGGTGTCCAATTTTACTGTGTAATATTAATACTAATACAAATGGTAGTTTGACCAAGAGCAAGGCTATTAGGAGTGGTCCACAGTGTCACCAAATAAATATACAGGTACTCTCAAAACTTAAATATATCTACACAGATCAGCCACAATGAAAGGTTTAAATATGTTTAATAATAAACAATGAAAGAACAAGACAATACTAAATATATATTCACAGTGACATCAGAGTTCAAAACCACATTAAATATTTAAAATAACATTGCTGTACAGGCTCACACAAATAAAGAAAAAATATTTAAACTAAACTTCACTATATTCCTGACTGTACCTAAGAGAGTTATACTGTTCCCTAGAAACTTACTTCATTTGAGCAAGGCAGATGTGAATATTTTTTTATTGTTGTTGTCATGTCCAAGACAGAATGCAGAATGCTCTGTCTCACTAAAAGACTTCTCAAATTAATATCTAAAATATTACTGCTGGGATAGCTTTCAGAATGACCTAATTTCTAGTGATCTGACCTCTAGTTCCCAGGCCAAACCCCCCATTGCTAGAAGCTGGCAGCATTTAGCATCTACCTGTAAAAATATACAGACAAGGGCTTTTCCTCAGATCTTTGGCAGATGCTGGAAGTCATAAAACAATTGTATTCATTCATGCATCAAAAGCAGCAATTAGTTCACTCCAAGGACAATATAAAATGCTCTGTGTCTCTAGCTGCATTGAAAATTTGAGAGGTAGCCTCTTTATTGCATTCTATAAAGTAATTTAATTTTAGATATCTTTCTAAAGTTAACTAGACTGAGGTTAACCTCCTGTATCCCAGTTTCCACTTTTAAAATATATACATTTAAACAGTTACAAAAGTGCATGTACATTTCTTTTCTCTTCTAGTAGGGCACATTCTGGATACATTTTAAATACAGCACTTTTACAAATGCCTTTTCACCACAAACATCTGTACAGAGCAGTTTGATGTACACATGACATACATTTCTAATACATTTGTAACACAAGCATCTTTCATAAATCATTTCAATATTCACCAATGACATATAATTATTTATAAAATTTCAGCTGGCAGTATCTCTTTTTGTCACAAAGATAGTATATGGGGGGTGCAGGGGAGGTTTCCCCCCTGCAAAAAAAGAAAAAAAAACACTGTTTAAAACATGCATGTTCTGAGAAATATTCTCAGAACATTTGAAGAAGTGCGTCAATGTTTTGTGATTTAACCACATCGATGTAACACTGAATCGACTAATGCCACTAATTCCATATATATTTATGCATATATTCATACTAACATGCTTCTGAAATTCATTATTATTTGCTGGTTTGAAAATTATAACACGTTTAACTGTATCATTATCAAATAATTAGAAATTCAGTTTTTAACTGTACTTGTATTTTTCTTCCATGGCCGTCTTTGTCACTGTCCATTTTCTTATATACATTTATTTTGTTTATTTTTTTGTTTCTCTTAATTTTTACTATTATATGCAGTAGTACAGGAACCTGCACTCATCCCACTTGTAAGGCCTGTTAGCCCCTCACAGGTGGCCACAACAGCCCAACTGCCACCAGTGGAAGCATCCAGCACATCTGGATCCCAGCCTGCCACAGATGCCTTCACACCTCCCACCCTGTCTCTACCACCTGTGTCAGGTAGCCCTCAATCCAAGGCTGGTAACAGTTTACCCATTTGTAGCAGTGAGAGTGGAAGTGACACCTTTGCCACTCAGTGGTAGCTGGCAGAGTTTGTGGGGATATTATTGACAGGTGCTGGATGCCTGTATTGGTCACATAGAGACTGTACTATGCTCCAATGACTCACTGAGTTGCATCCCTGACCAGCACTGGATCTACTTTCTGCAGTAGGGCTCAATGGTGATAGTACCTAGGGTGATGAGTAGTCTCCCACTAGATCTCAGTTTGCAGATACTGCAGTTGAGAACACCCAATCCTATCCCCCAAAGTAGTTTCACCTGTCTTTTGTGTCCATGTCCAGCTGTGTTGGTTTTACAATCCTCTCCTCTCCATTGTCTTTCATTCTTCTTGCCCACTCTGCTTGTCTCCTTCACCACTGTATTCCCCCTCCCTCATTGTGTTACCCCACATCCTGTCAGTCACATCTTTCTTTCACTGCTACCTAATCTAAACCTATTACTGCATGCTTACTTCCCTTCCTTCCTTCCTTTCTTCCTGCCTTCCTCAACTTTCACTTCTCTTTCATAAAGAGAAAATGAGCACCTGTCCCAGTAAAACGTATTTGCCTTCTACCATATCTCCATCCTGCTCATTCCATATTTGCTCACCTTTTTTTCCTACCCTGTACTTCCATGTTTCATCTCTTTTCTATACTCCTATTTCTAACCTACCTTAAATCTGGTCAAAAAATCTAAAAACACTATGCACACACCTTAAAGGGTCTTCTAAACAACTTACCTTTCTGTGGTCATAGTGTGTGCACCAGGTTGCAAAGAGCACAATTGATATCCATGTACAACTGAAAAGAAATGGCACTGCTCATTATACAGCAACAATGAAGTCCAATCAATATCAGGTCTACCAAAACTGGCCATGGCTGCCACTGGTCATGCAAATGAGCTAAACACCATTGCATGACAGTGTGTTCATAAGAAGTAGGATAAAGCTTATGCCTTCAGTCTGATTGCTTCCATGGCTTAGTTTGTTCATGAAGTGATTTGTACTGTATTAGTGTACAGAGTGGGTGGTTCAAATCTCATCAGGGTTGTATATTTGCCTTTCTGATTTCTTCTTCTGGCCTGTGCAGTTGTGTAACAGTCAACTCCTGTGTGTTTCAACTTCTATGTCCTTCCCAATTCCCTTTGATGTGCCATCTTCTAGGGCTCACATTGGAAAAGCAGTGTTTCCTGAAGAGGATCATGAGTTCAAATCCCTTGAGGCCTGTATTTGTTTTTGCTTCAGATCTACAGATATGTAATGCTCACTTGTTATGTGCTTCCTATAAGTGTGACTGCTTCTGCGGTTCCCCTTGTTAAGAAAGTGCTGGATAGAGTGTAAATGGACAACATTGATGGTTCAAATCATCTCAGGGTTGAACATTTTTTCATAACATTTACATTTTAATATAGGTACACTGATCGAACTGATGAATTCAGGACTGGTGTATGCTGGTAAATCCAGTTACTCTTTTGTATCCCACCTATCCTGTTGGAGTTTCACATTTTCTGAATTCAAGTACTTCATATTGATATTTTTGTGCATATTTCATCTGTCCTGCTTCACTGAGTTCTGAATCTCTGATTTATTCATCAGCTCCCTTTACAATGTTGAGTCCATTTCTGTTTGTTGCTGTTGTCTTACTTCTGCCTCTACCCTCCACCTTTGGGCATCCTTACCTTGCTTCCTTTCATAAGACATTTTTGTGCACATCTGTAGTCTTGTCTTACAACAGTAGATCAGCACCTTAGCATTTCTATCTGTGTGCATTTTCATGCTGTGTACATTAGTCACCCATACACAATCAATGTTTACAACAGCTGCTTTTATTTTACAGATATGATCCTTCGGTGGGTCCCTCCTGTGGCTGCAATGAGCAGCTTACACTGCCCTCAGACTCATTGTGCATATGTAGTAAACAGTATTTGGTTGTCCACAGTTGTGGATGCAAAGGGTTCACATTTTCACGTATGTATTACACCTGAAATGTTTGTTTGCACTTTGGGTTTCAAGTCTTTATATACTAGTATTCCCCATCAGGCAGGAATTTCATCTATTCCCTTTGTATTTGTAGAGATACAAGTTATAGCATTCTGAATTTAATGAATTCCTAGTTCAATTTTTAAAATTTGTTGTGGAGTGTAATGTCTTTTATTTTAAAGGAGGTACTTTCCACTTACTTTTTAGCAAAGCAGTGGAATGTCTTTTGCTCCCATATATGCTGGTATTTTTATAGGTTACTTTGAGGAAAAAAAACATTCATGCTGCTAACCCTTTCTCATCTATGATTACTAATTGGAACAGATATCTGGATGAGTGCTGGTTAATTTGGTCTGAGTCTAAGGGACAGGACTATGAACTATAGCTGATTTGACTTATTGAATGCATCTCATACACTCTTTAAATCTACTAATGGATCACAACCTGTTCATATGCTTACCATATGTGGAACCAATACATTCAAAATGAAGGAACTTATTCAGAAATATTGGCATCTCTTGAAACATGATCAAGTTTGTTTTAACATTCTTTCTCAATACTGTAAGTTTAGTCATGAAGAGATAAAACACTGGGCCAGCATTTTGCTTCATTTAAGCATCAGGCCCATGTCTAAGAACATCGGGATGCATCTGCTATTGGACCTATTGGCTGCATGTCTTATGGTAATTCTAAATTTTGATAGTATAGCTGCTACACAAACACTATACAGACTTTCAACATTCTAAATTTGATTGCCTGCAGTACCATTGGAGTGGTTTTCATAGCTTTCTATTTATGCAGTGTATTTTTATGTTGGCCAATCATTTTTTACCATAAAATGACTTGTATCATTATTAGATATGTCAAAGAACTTGGTGCACTATATAAGCAACTTCTTAAACATCCTGGTGGAAAATTCACATGTGTTTTACTTGACTATGTTAAATACTGTGGTAATAATAAAAAGCATTTTCAGCACAAACTAATCAATCGAGAACAACTGTGGATTATTATCTGGGACACTTTTCTTAAATGAAGTGTTTTGATATTGTAAACTGCTGGTGGTTTAGAGATTTGCTTATGAATTAGTTTATTACTTACAAAGAACATTACATGATATTCTATTCTATTCTATTATATTATGATATATTATATTTATGATTTTTTTCTTTTGCACTGTTTCTTAATTTACATATTGTTTATTCACTGTTTTTTCGATTGTTATATAATTATATTGCAGTTTGTTCATCTGAGACCACCACAGGATTTATTTTTCTTTACATTTGTAGTGACTAGCAAACACTCATCAGATTGCACTAAAGAGGCCTCAGCAAAACCATGGTCTGCTTTTATTTGTTGATCCAATAAAATCATGAATTTATTTAAAGTCTATGCCGATCCTTTTTGTTTCTTGAAAAAAAATATATGTATATTTATCTATCTATATCTATATCTATATCTATATCTATATATATAGTAACACAGTGTGCTGGTTTTCAGCAGAATGGTAAATAAAACTATTGATTTAAATAGTTAATTATCACTATGTATTAGCAAGAGATTATTCCTGCATGATTTAGTTAATAGGTCTTTAACAGATCAATTATGTAATTAAGAGATGCATAACAGAAAGGGTTGTAGGCCAACCACTTCAGAGAAGTTGGCCTTTTTTAGACAGGAGGCTGTGTGCTTGGAACAAAAGTTGTGGGCAGTGTGCTGTATTATAGGACAGCGACAGGATTATATTATTAAATGCTCAACTTCTCTGTCCTTTTCTTCCCTATTTCAGTCCCTGATACGAATAAACAGCAATATAGCATTTAAAATATTTTAAATCAAGTGTTTCTCTCCACTAGAACAGGACCTTACTGTACTGTGGTGGTTTCACTTTCAAAAAACTTTTATCCTACCCTGGAAAAGTTTGCTGCAGTCTCTAATTCACTGATATCATTAAGGCCAATGAAAACAGGTAGTTTTCTCTCCAATCCCCCCCCCCCAAAACTGAAATCACCATGACCATCCTAAAAACCCACCCATGCTGTGATGTCAAAGCTCCCTAGTCTTTCCCCTATCCATACAGAAAGTAAAGGCTAGAAAAAGGAAACAGTACATGAGTCAAGTCCCCTGCTGTGAGCTGTCCGCCACAGCAGGTAACAGCTCAAATTACCCTTAGCACTTTGACAGCTAGGGAAGTTAGGTGTGAAGGGGGATGGGAGATGAGTTGTAGTAAGAAGAATTGCTTTGGATTATTCTTGAGAAAACTTGGACATCTTTCTACAGAGGAAATAAGGGACAAGAGAGTTTCTGTAGTTTTCTAACTGAATAACACCTGAAAGTATGTGCGTGCTGTGTAGATTATCTCCTGCCCAAACGTGGAATTACTGGACTTTGTGTGACAAAACCTATCTCTTGGAACTCGGGGAAGTTTGAAGGAAAGAAGCTAACTTGTATAATTGTCTTTGGTTATCACCGTAGAAAGAATTTTTTTTCTTTTGTGCATTTGCTTGTATAAGAAGAGTGTAACGTTGACTTTTGCTTCATTTTACAATAAACTGTGTTTATTTTATAAATGTTGTAGACTTTTGTGCATTAATATACAACACTGATGGAGATGCAGGCATTTTTGGGGGAAAATTATTAATACCAAAAATCCCTTTTGCTACCTGAACAAAGTCAAAGCATTTTGAACCAATTTACCTCATTTGAAGGAAATACATAGCAGTGTTATTGCAAACTGACAATTCTGTGATGTATCCTATGTTGTTATTGAGTGGAGTGCTCATAAATGTTAAGATGACTACAGATGTGGATATCATAAACTGACCAATTCTGTGATGTGTGCTATGTTGTCATTGAATGGAGTGCTCATAAATGTTAAGATGGCTACAGATGCAGATATTGCAAACTGACCAGTTCTGTGATCTGTGCTATGTTGTTATTGAGTGGAGTGCTCATAAATGCTAAGATGACTACAGATGTGGATATCACAGACTGACCAATTCTGTGATATGTGCTATGTTGTTATTGAGTGGAGTGCTCATAAATGTTAAGATGACTACAGATGTGGATTCCGCAAACTGACCAATTCTGTGATGTGTGCTATGTTGTCATTGAATGGAGTGCTCATAAATGTTAAGATGGCTACAGATTCAGATATTGCAAACTGACCAGTTCTGTGATGTGTGCTATGTTGTTATTGAGTGGAGTGCTCATAAATGCTAAGATGACTACAGATGTGGATATCACAGACTGACCAATTCTGTGATATGTGCTATGTTGTTATTGAGTGGAGTGCTCATAAATGCTAAGATGACTACAGATGTGGATTCTGCAGACTGACTAATTATGTGATGTCTGCTATGTTGTTATTGAGTGGAGTGCTCATAAATGTTAAAATGGCTAGACAAGAGGGATATCTGAATAGGGTTTGTGGCTAGGCTTGAAATAGTCTGCAAACCCATTGCCTAGTACTTGCTTATGAACTTATTGCTTAGTCACTGAGGGGGCACCAGTTAGTGAGGTTTTGATCTTACAGCATTTAGTATTAATTTGCTTTGATGGAAACAGTGGCATAAATCATTGACTTGTTCCTGTAAGAATGATTATCAGGATTCAGATATAGAAAGCTTTTTAAGAAAAAGGAGGTCATGAGCAGGTAGTATAGTTTTTAAGAAAGGGCAGACTGGAGGGGAGTTTGTTAAAAAAAGGAAAATGAGGATGAACCTGAGGATATATCCTTGTGAGACACCAGATATTAAGGGGCAGTAAAATATTCAAATAATGTATAGCAGATGAAATGAGACATTAGATAAATAGACTTTAAAGCCAGTTGACAGTCATGGAACACAAACATATATTAGTGAATTTAGTTAATAGGAGTAAGTGGTTTACTAGACTGAGGTCAACAAATATAGCCGCCAGCAAGAAGATATTTATCTGTAATAATGTTGATAAGGTTGAGGAAGAAACATATTAGTCTGTAATATTCCCCTAATTAAGGATGAGAGACCTTAGGCATTGAAGTAGTGAATGGCAGTTTTTCAAACAGGAGGAACAATTTAGTTTGAAGTAATAGTTTAGACAATAAATGGAATATGCATATTAAGGCATTTTTTATCAAGTTTGGGTAGAGGGTCTATAGGAAGTTATGGCTGTTACTACTTTATTTTATTTTATTTTTTCATGGTAAAGCACTGATCTCCATGGACTTTTTTCAGACTCAGTCCATGAGGAGAGTCTGGCAGTAATGATGTTTTTTGGAAGCTTAACATAGGGTTGGGTTGTTGTTGACTGTTTGCATTTGTAGGTACAGACCTGTAGGCATACTTTCTTTTAAATGTGTAAAAAGGGACCACATAACTGCTATCTGTATGAAAACTGTAATCAATTAAAAGCTTGCTATGCCTATGGAATGAGATGAATTGTCTGTAAGAACAGCAGTGTCAGCCAGTAACTATTGTGCTACAACAATGTTAATTAAGTTCATTGTCTTAAATGATGGCATGAAGCTACAGGGATTACTAGATGCAGACAATATGGTCATGCTTATAAAGTCACAGAATGTTTGTTAAAAGAAAACCCTAACTAAAAAAAGCAGTTGAAATACTCTGCATTCCTGGAGATAGGAAACACTATCCCATTACTCAAGTAGAAATACAAACTGTATTTGAGAAGAGAGTTCCTATTGCTGCTGTAGTTCCCAGTTTAACAATTACTATGATAAGAAGGATATATTTTCCCATTTTAAGGGCATATGGAGGCAATAGGATGAAGGTGCACCTTTTGATGACCACCTTCTCAATGTGGGGAGAGGAACCAAAAAATTAACAAGTATATCGATATATACCTCTTCCATACATTGTAAAAGGGGGATCAACCTTCAGACAAATTTAGAAGAGTATATGAGTGAAACAAAGATCAAAGAATGTTGTTGTAAACTGCAATGACACAAACATTTGGCTAAGGTTACAGACAGATGTACCTGCACATTTACAAAAGCCATTTAAATGTACCTGCACATCTCTAAAAGCTGTTTAATTAGACATATCAACACTTATCTATGGCAGATAAACCTGCAGGAGCAGAGGCAATAGAAGAAAATGAGCTACATGGTAAAGTAGGCTAAAAATTTTGCAGAGTATGGAGCAGGAGTGACTAGAAGAAATATTGATACACGTGTGCTAGCCTGCACTGCATTTGAATTGTATTTACTGCTGTTTTAGCTGCTTTTCTGTAAAAAAAAATAAAACAATTCTTAGCTTGTTTCCTGCCTTTTCTGTAACTTGTCTATTTCAGATACAGACTTGCTGTTTTCAGGACTGCTTGTATGCTCCTGAGCCCCCCAAGCCTTTCTGTGTTGGAGGGAAGCCTTCTCGCTTATCAGTGGGAGTGGTAAGCACTAGGTAGCCTATCTACCACAGGAGGAGAAGTTTCTGGCCCAGAAATTATAGTTTATTGGCCGTTTGGGAAGCTCTTCCATCTTTCAACCTTCTGATTCAAAAGCCTGTGTTTGTACTTGTTTCCTGCCTTTCCTGTTACTAGTCTAGTCCAGGTACAGATTTGCTTTATCCAGGACTCTTTGTAAGCTTCTGAGCCCCCCCCAAGCCTTTTTGTGTTGGAGGGAAGCCTTCTAGCTTATCAGTGGGAGTGGTAAGCATCAGGTAGCCTATCTACCACGGGAAGAGTGGGTTTTGGCCCATAAATTGTAGTTTATTGGCTGTTTAGGCAGTTTTCCATCTCTTTCAACTTGCTGGCTTAAAAACCTGCATTTGCGCTTGTTCCCCACCTTTCCTGTAACTAGTCTAGTCCAGGTACAGATTTGCTGTATCCAGGACTCTTTGTAAGCTTCTGATCCCCCCAAGCCTTTCTGTGTTGGAGGGAAGCCTTCTAGCTTATCAGTGGGAGTGGTAAGCATTAGGCAGCCTATCTACCACAAGAGCAGTGGTTCCTGGCCCAGAAATTGTAGCTACTGGCCGTTTGGGCAGTTTTTCCCCATCTCTTTCAACTTTCAGGTTTAAAAGCCGCACTTGCACTGTTTCCCACCTTTCCTGTTACTAGCCTAGTCCAGATACAGAGTTGCTGTATCCAGGACTGTTGGTAAGCTTCTGAGTCCTGCAAGCCTTTGTGTGTTGGAGGGAAGCCTTCTAGCTTATCAATGGGAGTGGTAAGCACTAAGTAGCCTATCTACCACAAGAGGTGTGGTTCTGGCCCAGAAATTGTAGTTTATTGGCCGTTTGGGCAGTTTTTTCCATCTCTCTCAACTTTCTGGTTTTAAAGCCCGTGTTTGCACTTGATCCCCACCTTTCCTGTAACTAGTCTAGTCCAGGTACAGATTTGCTGTATCCAGGACTGTTTGTAAGCTTCTGAGCCCCCCAAGCCTTTGTGTTGGAGTGCAGCCTTCTAGCTTATCAGTGGGAGTGTTAAGTACTAGGTAACCTGTCTACCACAAGAGGAGTGGTTCTTGGCCCAGGAATTGTAGTTTATCGATCATTCTGGAAGTTGGCCATCTCTTTCAACTTTCTGGTTTAAAAGACCACATCTGCGCTTGTTTTCCATCTTTCCTGAAACTAACCTACTGGAAAGCACTAGAAAGCCTTAAACTAATACAAGCCTTCTAGCTTAAAAGAGAGACTTTGGAGTGATTGAATATCAGTTTTCTGTATTTTCTTGCTGTACTTAACTATTTTCCGCCTAAACGCTGATTTTTCCAGCACTTATTGTGATTTAAAAGCTTGTTTTATTCACATATTTTACTTATTTGACTGCCTGCACATTTAAAACATTTTTTGTTTAAATAAATTGTTTAACTGTTGTAGGCTACACACTAAAGTGTGATCGTCTTTTCTGATCGCTTGTAGTTGTTTAAAGCTATTTTAAGTGTACTTTTTACTGTTTTTGCCTTATCTTTTAAAAATAAAATTCTTGTTTCCCACCTTTCTAAGCTAGTATAGTCCAGTTTTCAGGCTAGTGCTGAATTCAGGGCTGTGTTACAAGTTTCTGAGTTGCCCATACCTTACTTGGATAGAGAGAAGTTTCTTTGTTCACCTGTGAGAGAGGAGAACTTTGAGCAGCCATCTGTCCCTGGAGGAGCGGTTTCAGCCCAGAAGTTAGTAGTTTAAAAATCGCGTTTGCATGGTTTTGTGTGCCGGGCAGCACTGGTTAGCTAGGGTTAAATTATTCCCAGCTCCACTAAGTCTCCTCTTCAGTTTTTCACTTGAAAGTAGTCTAATTCTCAACCTAAGCACTCAAAAAGCATCCTGCAGTCCATCACTTGCTCAGACCTAATAGCAAGCACTAATATACCCCGACACTTGACTGCCCAACAGGGCAAGGCTCATTATCCACCCCTCACCAACCAAGTGACTAAGCAGCTCACCCTACTATTCAGGCATGACCAAAGGGCAACTTCAGGTGTACTCTCCAGTCCAGCTGGTGAATCTGGATATCCTGAGGCAATGTTACAACTGCCTCATGTACACAGACAGCCCTCTCCTCCTACCACCAAACACTAACATATGCGAGAGATGCAATTATACAGCCAAACTGGAGGCTAAGGTCTCTCCACCTAAGACTGGAACAGACAGTCATGAGGAGAAGGTTAACACTTGCACCACACCTCCAGCCTCACATAGACCTACTAAACCAGCACTGGCAAAAAATACACATAAATACACAAAATCATACTCGGAGGCTCTAAATAAAAACCTGCAAAAGCATCAGAGAGCTCCAAAGCAGACACCCACAAAACCTGCACCTCCCATCACAAACCAGACAACACATAAAACACAAAATCAATCTGCCGCACAATCACAGCCCTTAAGGCAAAATAACATACCTAACACACAAGTAATAGGCGACTCAATAGTCAGGCACACTGTCGTCCCATTCACTAGGCTGGACAAGGAGAAGGTTACTGTTAGCTGCCTGTCGGGAGCCAGAATCTGCCACATAACACAAGCACTCAGGTCACTCCAGAACAAGTACAAATATGACTCTGTCATTGCTCATGTTGGTGTGAATGACCTGAAATGTACCTCCCTGGACTACATGAAAAGAGACATGGAAGAGCTCTTTGATCATGTAGCCTAGGCGGGTCTGAACCTGACCCTGAGTAGCATCCTGCTCTCACCAAGAATGATACCTCAGTATAAAGAAAAAAATGATCAATTTCAACAACTGGCTAAGCTTCTGGTGTCATTCAAAGGGGATCCAGTGTCTGTCAGCCTGGGATGACATGCTCGACAAGCCGCATTGCTTCACAAGAGACGGCTTGCACCTGTCACCCCTTGGCTTTCGAATGCTGGCCAAGGCTCTTGCTGCCCCCATAGTGCCTTTTTTAGGCAAGGCTCAAAATTCAAACCCACCACCGTAAACAGCACAAGTAAAAAAATGAGGGTTATGCTGTTCAACGCCAGAAGTTTAAATCTCAAAATGCATGCACTCAAAGCACTCCTAAGTATGGAGAACGTCAACATCTGTGCAGTAACTGAAACCTAGTTCAAGGCTCCAGAGAGGACTCCAGCACTACTGGGCTACAACTCATACCACACATTTCGGCCACAGAACATGGACCGAAACACAAAAGGAGGGGGTGTATCCATATTCATCAAGGATACTCACACCTCCAGGTTAGTGGCGTAGCATGATACCTCTGAGATCATCCATGTGCAACTAACATCGGGCAAATCTGCAGTGCAAATTGTGGCCTGCTACAGATCACCCTCCATGACCCAGGACCACCACTCCACCTTTCTGGAGACACTGGAAAACCTGAAG
This sequence comes from Protopterus annectens, assembly GCF_019279795.1. Classification (NCBI taxonomy): domain Eukaryota; kingdom Metazoa; phylum Chordata; order Ceratodontiformes; family Protopteridae; genus Protopterus; species Protopterus annectens. The sequence continues at coordinate 848,453,569 of NC_056744.1, read as the reverse complement.
GTCCTACCAAACACCCTGATATTGGGCGATTTCAATTACCCTACCATTAACTGGGAAAACTGCTTGAGTACAAACTCCCAGGCTCAGCGCTTCCTGGAATTTATCAACTCAAATGCCCTGGATCAGCTGGTAAACTCCCCTACCAGAGGCCACAACATATTGGACCTGGTCATCACCAACATGGGCGACAGGTGTTCATTACCGAAGGTCAACCCGTCACTGGTTAGATCAGACCATAAACTAATCACCCTGGATGTCCACACCCTACCACTACCCTCAACCAAGGAAACCACAGTGAAAACTTTTCTAAACCAAACTTCACCTTACTTAAGGCAGAGGTGGTAAGTTTCACAGCCCCCATGCTAAAGGATAACACTTCCCAAGATGCAGAATCCTTTACAGTTGCACTCTATGAGCACCTACAAGGATGCATGGATCGTGCCATCCCTAGCAAGACCAAGACTCACTCCCCTAAGAGAAGGAAACCAGTCTGGTGGACCCCTGCCATAAACAGGTTATACAACAATAGGAGGAAACTAGTTCAGAAAAAAAGCAAATCCCAAGAAGGAAAGACATCCCTGATCAGTATCAGTAAACTAAGGTCCCTCATAAAATCATCCAAGGCTAACTTAGAAAGAAAAATAGCCAAGGATTCGAAAGATAACCACAAAGCCTTCTTTAGCTATGTCAAGAATCTAAGTGGCAACTCGCAGATATGCTCTGAGCTAGTGCAAAATAGCACAAAATATACTGAATCTACTGATATTGCCAACATCCTAGCAGATAGATTCAGTGAAAACTTCACCTCCCTCTCACCTTCAAAAGGGCCCACAACAATACCGAAAAAGTGTAGTGTCCCGGAAATCACAGAAGCACAGGTGAAAACAGCCCTTTCAAAAGCCAAAAACACATCAATGGGCCAGATGGTGTCCCAGGCTGCATCTTGCATGAACTACAGAATGAACTAACCCCCTCACCTAAACACGCTGTTCAACCTCAGCCTTTCCACAGGCTACGTGCCCATAGAATGGCGCACAGCAACAGTTATTCCGCTCCACAAAGGAGGGGCCACAAGTGACCCTGGTAACTATTGCCCCATAAGCCTGACTAGCCTGTTCTGCAAGGCTATGGAGTGCATCATCATGGAACTCATTAACAAAGACATTGGGAATCTCCAAACACTTGACCCGACCCAGTTTGGCTTTGTTAAGGGCAGTTCATGCCTACTAAACCTGGTTGACTTCTTCGAGACAGTCACCAAGGCCAAAGACGAGGGAAAGGTGGTTCACACAGCCTACCTTAATCTCGCCAAGGCTTTTGACACCATTCCGCACTCAGGTATTATAGAAAATCTCACCAGCCTGAACATAAACCCCTACATCACAAGATGGGTTGCCAACTGGCTTACAGACAGAACTCACACGGTAAGAATAGCGGGCTCCAGGTCCGACTCTAAACCAGTCACAAGTGGTGTCCTGCAAGGCTCAGTTCTGGGATCCCCACTGTTCGGCATATATTTCTCAGAAGTACAGGCAAACACAGGATGACTATGGCTAACCAAGTTCGCCGATGACTGCAAACTGGGAGCCATAATTGACTCTCCGGCTGACACGGACATCCTTCAAAAAGACCTTACTGAGACAGACACCTGGTGTCAAAGTCATGGCCTCAAGCTAAATGCCAAAAAATGCATAGTCATCCCATTTGGGAAAAACAAAACACCCACGAATTACCACATAGGTGGCAGCCCCCTTAATACAGAAGAGGTAATAAGAGATCTGGGGACCCAGGTAGATAGGAATCTCTCCTTTGACAATCATATTGCTAAAGTAGTTAAGAAATCCTTCTATGTGGCCCATCTAATTACTAAGGGGTTCGCATCTAGAAATAAAGAGGTTATAGTTCCCCTCTACTTGTCACTCATGAGACCCATCATAGACTACAATGCCCCATTTGGGATGTACCTCACAAGACACTTCCAACAGTTGGAAAGACCACAAAAGCACCTCACCAAGAGGATTACTGGCGTCAAACATATGTCCTATGCAGCCCGACTGAAAAAAACTCCAGCTGTACTCAGTGGCATATCGCTTACTCAGAGGTGATCTCTGCCTGACTTACAAAGCCATGTCCAACTCAGAATTGATGGACATGCCCCACCTAAAGAAATCCAAGTCACTGTGAGCCACGTGCTCTAGTGAGCTAAACCTCGCCACAACAATAAATAGAACATGCTGGAGGGATAGATTTCTGTCACAGAGACTCCCCATGCTTTGGAACAAAATTCCTAGCTACATTAGGCAGAGCCCCTCACTAACACTCTTCAAGAGAAGCCTTGGCGAGTGGATGGTAACAGAAAATACACCCCTGGGATCACTTCATTGGCTCTGCTTGACAGAGGCTCAGTTAATTAATCAATGGGGCGCCAAAAGCCAACACACTCTGACTAGGCTTAAAAATGCCCTCCAGATAGCCTAGTACCTACCTATGAACCTATGAACCTATAAGAGAAGGAACCACTCACTGAAAGAGTGTATTCCAAAGAAATGAAATTAGAAAGTGTGGAATACACACAGAATTCTAAACTTCTGGTCAAGCTGAAACAGAAAGCATAAAAGTATGGAGAATTCTAAGCAGAAACTTATCAGTCAGGAAGACTTCACTAGTACAGTAAGAGAGGAAGAACTGTACCTGGTCATATTTCTAAACCCAGTTTTATCATTTTGCCAATGCATATCAGAAAACCCAAACAAATAAAGACTTTGGGTAAGTGGTATATGTTAATAAGGGAAAAGTAAAACTAATTTAAATTATATTCTGATTCCTTTTGCAAAGGGGATAACTACATAGAAAAGAAACAGAAAGTGAGAGGATAGTGGTCACACACTGAGGCAGAGGAAGTGCATCATAAAGAAGAAAATGACAAGGAGAGGGTAGTATTAACTGAGAGACAAATTCGCCTTGAACAGAGACCCTCTAGTTTCCTTTGAGTCAAAGTGCAAGAACCCTAAACAGAAGAAAGATGGCAATATGGCTACCTGGTGTAACAATGAGACTCATAATTGTGAATCCCAGAACTGAAAAACAAAAAAAAGAAAATGAAACTACAAGAGAACAGCAGATGTTTCACTGTTTGCAGTGGGTCAAGCAACCCTGGACCCCATTTGAGGGGGTTGCACCTTTTACTCTCCAGCTACTTTTATATACTAGCTCAATGTCTAATTTATTACAGTTCTTATTTCCTAAGCACTTTTCATCAAAACCATCACTCTAGCAAATTAAGGAATTATTATAATCAATAAAAATATCTATAAAATATGTAGTGATTTACTAAATAATTCTTGCTAACATAAAAATTAAGACTGTGGTTGAAGCAAACAAGTAATATTACATTATTATAATAATGTAATACTGTATAACCCATCATCATTATAACATTGCTACCTAAATAGTTCAACATATTGACTAATGTTGTCAAACTGAAAAAAAAAAAACAAATAGACTGTAACCAGCATGATAACTTTAAACATCTGAGTCCAAGTCTAATACAATGTCCCAACATCTTCATTTTATGCCAATAAAACATACTAGCTCTAATATCCTCATACATCAAATAAAAGAGAATACTCTGAGACCCAGCAACCTCAGACTTAGCATATGTAAGTCTACATTTCTGCATATTCATTTTCACCATTCAGTGACTCAGATTAGCAAGCCTAAGTATTGCATGTGGTTACCAGGTGCTATGTACCATGTTTATAGATTAACAGAAAAAGAAAATGACTAAGATAGAAATAGCACATGATACTAAAGAATATATGCATGAGCTGTAATTCTTCAGAGTAGAGTTAGATACTGAGATCCCACCCAGTATGTGAACTGGTAGGAGAGTATGCAATGAATTCTACCTCATGCTCATCTGACCCTGAGAAATATCCAGAGCTGGCTAACCTCCAGGCATACTGGATAAACTTTAAAAAGGCACTGTGTGAAGATAACAGTTTAAGCAGAGGAAGAGGAAATATAGTTAGGGTTGTAGTGAAAGAAGATAAACAAAATGATTCAACTTTCTACCTGTACTGTCGTTTACAAAATGATTTATGCTTAGAGTAAATAAAGACAGTGAGGGCATAGTATGGCAAATGCTGATATCCAAACCTTCCAGAGCCCAAGTAATGAAATTAGTATGTAATCATGTATTGGGGAACACATAGGAATTGACAAGACTAAAGCAAGGATCCTAGCAAGATTTTGGCAGCCATGAATAATGTAAAAAATTGAGAACTTCTTTGACGAATGTCCTGAATTTCAGATGACAGACCCTCACTCAGGCTTCAGAAATCCTTCGATTCCAGTAACTATTATTGTGATTTCATTTGTATGTATTGGTATGGGCATTGTTGGGTCATTGATGAAATCTCGAAGAATAGGTACTGTTTGAGGCAACAGGTTACCACACCACAACCAGGTTTAAAAATCCAAATATTTTATTAAGTAAATCCACACCACATCACAGAAGGCACAGATATATTAACGCTTTAACTGGTTCAAGGTGTTTTTGTCCAAGCTAACGGACTTCATCAGATATCAAGAATAAAACCAATAAATATGTATCTATATATATATATATATATATATATATATATATATATATATATATATATATATATATCCATTCTGCCCTTAATTAAATAACTTAATTAAGCTAATTAATCAATTCAAAGGAGAAAAAATTAAAGTCAAATCCAAGGAAAAAATCATTTGTTAAAAAAGGAAGTACATAAAATGAAACACAGAAAAAAAAAACATCTGTTCACTGGCTGATGTACCCTAGCAATCCAAAACTAACCCTCCTAAATGTAAAACAGTATAAATAAAAAGATAAGAATGATTCATATGTTATTAAGCACCACAAAAAAACTATATATATGTATATAAATATATAGATGCATGTAAAAATCCTATAAAAATCCTGTAAAATAAATCTAAAGGCTAACCATGAATGAACATTCTTATGTTATTTCTAGGAAGGATAACATTAATGCCCTATACAAGCACACCACAGTTTGCTTTCATGCCTTCTTCACTTTTTTTGTATTCCAGGAAATTTTAAAAGATGTTAGGGGAGGACCTTGAGAATCCAGGATTAAATATAGAGAATTATAATGGCAAATTATCTTGAAGGCCAATAGCTATCCTGGTCTGAACGAACAGGTATCTATAGCCCGGTGTTGAAGCTTAGGGCAGCAAATTATAGATAGTTATTTGGGCACAGTTAGCCTTTTAGATTTATTTTACATGATTTTATAAGATTTTTACATGCATCTATATATTTATATGGGTCCCCTTCAGAATGCCGAAATTCAAAACTTCGAAACCCATATGATCGCAGACCATATGTTCGAAGTTTTGAAATACCGTCATTCTGAACGGGAAATTGCATACAGTGCGGACAGGGAGATTTCCATTGTTCTTGCTGTAGTGCGATCTCAGAGTTGGTATATTTAAGTGGAGGGGGGGTGTGGGGGGTGCAGGGGGGTGAAGCCCCCCACTATACACAGTTTAATATGTGTTTTTTTATTTTTACGGGTCTAGTTCACATTTTCGAACATTCAAATGTTGATTATATGGTCTCAGCCATATGAATTTAGAACATTTGAGTGTTCGGTTATGTGAAGTAGACCCATTTATATACATATTTTTAGGTTTTTGTGGTGCTTAATAATATATGAATCATTCTTATCTTCTTATGTATACATTTAGGATGGTTAGTTTTGGATTAATAGGGTACATCAGCCAGTGAACAGGTCTTTCTTTTCTGTATTTCAGTTTCTGCACTTCCTTTTTTAACAAAGGATTTTTTTTCCTTGCATTTGACTTTAATTTTTTCTCTTTGGAATTGATTAATTAGCTTAATTATGTTATTTAATTAAGGGCGGGATGTATATATATGTGTATGCATGTGTGTGTGTTTATTGGCTGTATTCTTGATATCTGATGAAGTCCCATTAACTTGGATGAAAATGCAGTGAACCAGTTAAAGCATTAATATATCTGTGCCTTCTGTGATATGGTGTGGATTTACTTAATAAAATATTTGGATTTTAAGCCTGGTCATGGTGTGGCAACCTGTTGCCTCAAACAGTACCTATTCTTTGTGGTTTTATGGCTGCTTGAGCTTCAAGTGTTTGGGTGCTGTGGTTTCTCCTTTCATTTGTGTTCATTGGTGAAAGCTAGTAATGGGTTTCGATTTACTTTGGTTATTGTGGGTAGACCAATTTAGTACACTGAGGTTATTTCTCCTACATAAGAATAGCTAGGGAGCTGATGTTATTATTTTCCAGAGAAGGAAAAAATAAGGAAATACTCTCTGACCAAGAGACTCAATTTATGCCAAGAATAATGCACTTTGTGCACCAGTGTTTTGAGACAAAGCAGTTAAAAATCTCAGTATACTATCCTCAGATAGTTGGGTTAGTGGAGTGTTTTAACCAAACATTAAAGTCTATGTTAAGAAAGATAACTGAGGAAATGGTAAAAAACTGGGACCAGTTAATAAAATACCTTCTGTTTGTCAGTAGATAAGCACCACAAGCCTCAACAGGATGCAGTCTTTTATAATTATTATAGGTTATTCATCCTCATGGACAGTTAGATATTACTAAAGAAACTTCGTAGGATGGGAAAACCTCATTTAAAATTGCCATTGAACACTATATCTACTTACAGATAGGCTGAAAGTAGTAATGTCTTTTGTAAGGGAACGCATGTAAAGACCCCAGGCCATACAACAAGGGGCATGTGATAGAAATGCAAGAACCAGAGAATTCAGAGATGAAGACAAAGTGCTAGTTATGGTCCTTCCACAGAAAACAAATTTTTGGTTAAGCGGCAAGGTCCATTTAAAATAGTAGAAAAATTACATTATGCAAACTCCAGGGATAAGCAAACTGGTAAGAGAAGACCAGGACAGCTACATCATATCAGCATCCAGAAACCATGGAAAGGAAGTACAGATTTCTATAGTAAAGGGAAAGTTGTCTGCTAAGGTTAAGTGGGCAGTAGGGGCCAACAAAACTTTGATCAGAGGAAGTGAATACTTTGCTCAGAGTCTGTGCCCTCTTCAGATTTCAGCAGGCCTTTTACAGTATATACTGGTGCAACAGAGTTAGGCCTAGAGGCAGTCTAATCACAGAATGTAGATGGGAAAAACATCCCATATGTGTTTTAGCTGAAAATTTAAGTAGATCAGAAACCAAGCATGTCACCATTGAGAAGGAATGCTTGGCAAGCAGGTGCAACTATCTTCCTTAAAGTATCACTTTCTGGAGTGAAAAGGTACCCTTTTCACAAACCATACGTCACTGTTTGGTTGAACAGACAACAAGATGGAAACACAAAGCTATGTAGATGGGCACTTTTCCTTGCAGCCTTTTAAGTTCATATTGAAATGCAGATGAGACTCAACATACAATAATGATGTTTACCTGTCTAGGGCCCACAGCCCATCTTTTGGGCCTGAAATCAAGGGTTTCTAGGTCTGGGGAGGGGAGTCAGTATAAAAGTGTGGTGGGTTTTGTCCACGTGCTGTCTCTAAATTATGTAAATATTATGAACATATATTGTGTATTAGGCCAGCTCATCTCTCTGTAAATAGAGTGGTTGATTTAAAAAAAATATATAAATATTGTAAATATGTGCTGTAAATAGAACTGTTGTTTTGAATGATTAAGTACTGTTATGTACTGGGCAGAAAGGATTCCTGCATATTTGTTACTATGTCTTTAGTAGACCAAATATATAATTAAGTGATGTATAATATAAATGGTTTTAGCCATACTAGTTCAGACTAACAATGTTTCTGGGTAGTATGCTGCATAACTGTGGCATTTTATTTTATTTATTTTATTTTACATTTATTTATTTTATTTTACATTTGTTGACTGGGCTGGTCTAACTGTATATATATATCCATTTTCAGTAGAGGCCCGGGGAGAAAAGCTCCACATAAGCAACATTTTTAGCAACTTCAGGTACAGATAAGTAAAATTGTAACAAATTTAGGTACAGTTTAGGTACATTTAGGTACATTTTATAACTGAAGAAACTTGAACATCTTTCTACAGAGTAATCAAGAGAGAAGTGTTGTGAGCATTAATTCCTGCCACAAAATGGAATTGCTGGTCTTTGTGTTAGAGATTGTGTCCTTTTAACTATGGACCTCTGCAATTGTGAAAGAAAGAAGGTACTTTTCTTGATTTTCTTTGGTCATCGTTAATTTTCCTTGGTACAATTTGCACCACTATCTTCCGTTTCATTTTGCAATAAAAATTGTGTTTATACTATGAATACACACGCATATTCAGAGCATTTAGGGTAGACAATCAACTAAACAGCATGTTGGGGAGGAAGTAGACTACACAGACAAAACTCATACAGAAGGATGGCATGAGATAACATGCAGACTCTATGTATGTAGTAACATGAGGTCACAATTAAATCCAAACCTACATCTGTAAAGCAGAGACTTTTCTGACGCACCATGCTACTTAAGTAACCTTTGAGCCAAGAATCTCATATGCATTGACAAGAACGTGGGCATGCTACATGGGTTATGAACTGCTGCACTTTAAAGTATACTCTTCAGCAATGAGCATTTATTCCCATTCCATTAATACATTTTGTCAGTATGGTCAATTTTATGATACTTTGGGCAGTATTCTTCTTAAAAATAATAGCCATTTTGACATTGGAAAACACTGGTATAATCAAAAACAAGGCGGCTTTTGTTCCTTGCAGTAATTTTCATAGATGTTAGAATCTGTAATCCATTGTCAAGGGGTAAATTTGCTATTTACAACAATATTTTACATATATTTTCACTGGGTCTTCTACACAAAAGCCTGCATCAACATAATAATCATTCCATCTCAAAACTGGCAAGGCTGTGCCAATTTATGCAATTCTTTTGGCTCCCTATTGAACTATTGAGGCTTAGACTGTTGAGTCTTGAGATACCAAAAAATAAAAGACTGAAAATCTAGAAGAAGGATGAATATTGAACATCGCTCTTCCAATGGGGCAAGTCCACACACACACACACACGCACACACACATATATATATATATATATATATATATATATATATATATATATATATATACCCACATTACCAATGACCGGATCACCGAGACGAGATCGCTGACACCACACATCCCCGACAAAGGTAAGTATATGTATTACGGAACAGAATCTATTCCTGTTTCTGTAATACAGTTATAGCAGGGAGGCAAGCCTCCTTGCACACCCCATGTGGGGGGCTGCACCCCACACACCCACATACTTAAATATACCAACTCCGAGATCACACCACATTGCGGAAATGGGATTACATCCCATTCCACACTACTCAGCATTGTCAGGGATGTGTGGTGTCTGCGATCTCGTCTCGGTGATCCGGTCATCGATAATATGAGTTTTCGTGGATCTGACATGGACCCATATATATATATATATATATATATATATATATATATATATATATATACACACACACACACACACACACACACACACACACACACACACACACACACACACACACACACACACACACACACACACACACACACACACACACACACACACAAACACACACACACACAGTATATACCAACTCCAAGATCACCAAGGGAGTACTCCAAGATATGACAATCTATTTTCAGTCAATCTGTCTCAAAACTTTGGGACAAGTTGAGTCCCATCTTTTTAAATGGTAACTGTTCTGTTACTTATTCCACAATGCTTTACTATTTCTTTTGATATTGTTTGTGAAATATAAAATGTTTAGTTGTAAGAGTTGTCTGTGGATTAAGTCACTTTGTAATTAATACCTGTGCACTGTCTTAAAAGGAAGCTTTTCCGCTGCTACTAAACAGCAGAACAAGTTATAAGTTCTAGCCTTGGTACATTAAGTATATTTAAGATGCTCTTTACGCCTCTCTTCTTATATGTTGACTGAACTTTCACATGGGCATTAAATGCACTGCTAAAAACATCCACTATTTTGTGTCTTACTAAATTTTGATTCCCCTGTACTGCTCAGAGGCTTTTTTAGAATACATATTTTATTTTTGTAATAAGCAGCTAATTTACAATCACACATATCAAATGTACTTCAAAATTATGTACATTATATCCATACTATATAATTATGAGTTTGTTTACTTTGCTTGCTAGCAGCCTTAAATATTTTGTTCCAATAAAACTCATCCTGAAATGTGTTCTCTAAAAGCGCAGTGCTAGAGATTTCAATGTACAACACAGCAAACCTCCCCCATACACACACATACATATATTTAATTTTACAACTGTCCATCAGTGTACAAGCATCAATGCACAATGAATCAGTATCAGAACAAAAAAGGGTTGAACATCCAAATAATCAAAAAAGTAAACAAGTAGTTTCCTTTTCTGATCATTTAACCCAAACCCTAAACTAACAGAATAAATTTGCCTAAATAGTGATTGTGTAAGGGAACGTATATGCGTATATGAGTATAAACACAGCTGCCTTTTTTTTCATTCAGGGGGCAATCCCCCATACACTCTCCTGTTAATTTTATATATATATATATATATATATATATATATATATATATATATATATATATATACCAACTCTGAGACTGTAATACAAAAGGGAAGGGGTAAATTCTACAATCTTATAGTGAAATAAGTCAGTACATGAGATCAGCTGATTTTTGATTTTTGGCTGGCTACAGTGTGATATGTAGGGTATTGCTCTGCTGTGGCATTTGTGCAATCTTGGAGTTGGTATATGAAGATAAGAGGGTGTGGGGGCAAAGGATCCATGTTGGGAGGTGTTGGGGAGTGGAACCCTTCAAGTAAATAAATTGTGTTTTGAGTATTTGAGTTAGGATGTTTTTGTTTGCATTCTTTTTACCATTCAGAAACATTATGCATCTTACTTTTTTGAAGAGTAGTACAGATACATGTTCTTTTGGTTGATCTTTTTATTCCATCCACTCTGCATGTATTATAGTGCATATAAGATAGTCATTTTTGCTTTGATGATTTGATTGTCTGATTACATATGTAAGCGATCTGTTTTTTTTTTCAGATTAGTGATGGTCAATGGAAGTGCAGTTCAATATATGATATAATCTATATGTTTAATTTTATATTCATAATTAGCTCTAGTTATGTGAAAAGTAATGTATATGTTGGACTGATATATTTGACATATAATATCAGACTATGGAAAAATAAATTTGCATCCCTTACACAACTAATTCACATGCAGAACTCACTTAATGTAAGCTGCTCTGCATAACACATTCTGCTGATGCTGAAGAAGACTCAAACACCTTCATTGTAGCAAACTTATTGTGTCATTCATCTAGGATCCCTGATTTGCATGCGTCAATACATTTTTAATGGTTAGAGGCATAATTTGTTTTCCACAAATACTCATTAAAATATATTTTTACACCTAAATATTACCGTGTTGCTTTCTTTTTCTTCAGCTTACATAGTAATAACACCACTGCCTTCCATATTTGACAGCACAAAGATTCATTGCCTGTAATGTATTGCAATACTACTGGTTTTATCTGTGGTTATATATGTATTTATTCACCAACTTCATTACATTAACCAGTGTATCTACCATGCTTGCTGCTAATTTCTGAGCGTTATATGTTATTTATTATGCTTTTTTATCATCTTAGGTTGGGCCTGAAATTGGTCATATTTGATTATTACCCTACCCCACTAAACAAGCTAAAACCGAATAAAATAAAATAAGTAAGCATGTAAATAGAAATGTGGCTTTGTTTTTGTATTTTCTTTTTCCTTTTGAGAATATTGTATTTAAATACTGAAATGTGTCAGTACCTGTGGTGTTATACTCAAACCGAATATATTTTGCCTGACCTAATTTCAGTCTGTATAACACAATATTGGAATAAAATCACACCAGGTATATACTAACGACCACCATGGTCTTTATAAGCCTAGCCATGCAACCCAATCCAACTGTGTCCCCAGGTGACATGGATGTCTATTTGGAGGGGTATGCTAGTTAGGAGGTTGCTAAAGATTTACTGGGGGGTATGTTATTTATGGAATATTTACTGTTGGCCTCTGTCTTTCAGAGACATGGGGGCCAGACTGTGGGTGAATTTTCAATTTCTCATCCAATGGTCAAGGTTAAGGTTTAAGAGGGTTAGGGATGGACTCCACTTCACTTGCATGGGAAGATGATTTTAGAGCGTGGAGATCCTTTGAGACACATATGTATCTTGCCAGTATGTTCAACTTATATCACAAGCAAAGTCTAAATCTTTGGATCTTGTGCTTCTGGTGCTATTCGTTTTGCGGATATGCAATAGGTCCATCAGGGCTAGATCTGAGTATGCCTTATATGTCAGGCACAGATTGTTCTCAGTAACCTGTAAGAGCCTGAATATAGAGACTGGGCTTTAAGGCAATCTGTATAGGACAATGTGTTAATAACTTTAATTCTCTTGGTGAGGAACCTCTGAGGATGTTCCAACTGTTGCATATGCCTGGTCAGGTACCTATCAAAGGGGGGCATTGTACTTGGTGATGGGGCTGGTAAGGGCTAAATAAAGTGGTACAATAACTTCCTTGGAACTGGATGCCATATCTTACGTGTAAGTTGGGTGACATAGAATGATTTTCTTACTACCTTGGCTACATATTGTTCAAAGGCCAGATTATTGTCTAAATATATTCTTATTTCCCTAACTACCAGGCCAACCCCTAGGGGGTGTCTTATCAATGGAGTAATTAACTGGATGGATATTTACCCAGAAGGCACTATAATGCTCTTCTTGGTATTGAGTTTTAATTCATGGCTTTGGCACCAGTCCACTATCTGTGTTAGACACTCTTGAAGGATGTTACTGTCATGGGGGGGGGGGTCTATGATAGCTCCTAATTTGCAATTGCTACTTGAATAGTGCAGAATTTGTGCACCCCAGCTGACTACAGGCTTACATAACACATTTGGTGAGGTAAGGTAGTATGTACATACTCAGCAGAATACACAGCATATCCAAGACTTTCACAAAGACAAAATATTGGAAATGTTACAACTTTCTCATAGAAATGAGATCACTCATTGCAGTCTTATTTAGATGAGACTAGCTGATAAGGCCTCAGTTTTATTAATAAAGCAAGATGGAACTGCCATTCTGAAATTAATCTTGATTTTTATGTTTATTACTAGATTAATAATGAGCATATTAGTCATGATGTATTTTTATGAAATAATACATTTGCTAAGAATTTTTTTACTTTTGATACAAATACACATGGGTAAAATGAAGAATATGGCAAAATAAGAGCTAAATCACGAACTGAAGGCACTGGTTGTGTTGTTGGTCTTTTCAGCTTTTCCCGGTTAGGGTTCACCACAGCGGAACTCCGGTCCACTAATGATTGGCAGTAGATTTTATGGTGCCTAGTTGCCAGCCCGACACCCAACCTTCAGCGAAGGCACGCCCATTCACGCATGTCTTTCGGAGGCCACTCGACCACGGGGAGGACATGCAGACTCCACACAGAAGGCACTCCAGTTGAGAATCGAACAGGAGAACCTCTTGCTGTGAGGCAACAACGCTACCGCTGTACCACCGCTTTTAGTTAAAACCACAGAACATTATTTTGTTTGAAAGAGCTTGCTTTGTCTGCAGTTATATATAATAAACCATGCTAATTTTATAGTGATAGGAGCTCTAAACTCTCAAGAAAATTTGAGGAGATTCTTTATTAAAATAAATAAATAAGTAAATAAATAAATATTCGCACTAAAACATATTTTAAAACACAACTGTATGCATACAAACTTCGGTACAAAAAATACAACTCAACAATTACCCCAAAAAATAAACTTGAGATATCCTCTAAGTCTGCATGTTCTTTCATTGCCTGATTTTTTTCTAATGGCTTTCTTATCATTCCACCTTTGTGCTTTATAAGATGAGCATATACCTATAATTTCACTTTTTTTCCATAAAGCACACACTACAGCATAATACAGTTTTATAGTCTGTTTTGTACTTGAACCTCAGCATATATCATCCATATTTATGCTTGTTAGTTCCTTTGTCATTACCTCTAGTCACCTTCTTCCAGATTCCATTCCTATGTCATTTATAAAAAAAAAAAATAAATAAAAAAAAGAAAAAAAAATATGAAGTCTATTTACTTCACACCACTATTTATTGACCATCTGGTGTGGATAAATAAACACAAACCTTCTTATTCCTGAATGCACATTAATGCTGCTTCTTTTTCTTTTAACATTATATTATATCTTTCTGAAAACTACTTCATGCTAGACATGCATATTATTTTTGCATGTTAATCTTGTACAATATTTTGTCTGTATGGTTCTGCTGTTTAATTTCCACAACCTAATTTTTCTAAACAGCACTCCATTTATCATCATTCCTACAGTTTACTGTGTTAATTGTTCACAGCAGTCACTATATTTAAGCTATATTTAACTTCTAATATAGTTTTTATTCATAAATAATCTCTCCCATTTATAATGAATCAAATGTAATGTTTTTGTAACCGAATAACCCCTGCTAAGTAGGTTTAATATCTCTAGCAAAATAGACTTTACTAAATAAAATCTTTTCCCCTATAATTCACATTCCCTCTATCTTATCATCTTTCAGTTTTTCTAGTAATCTTTTCCATTTTTTTTCACACCTTATTTTATTGTTAAACACTATACTTAGTATGCTGTCTTTTCACTAAAACATAGATTTCTTTGTTTTACTTTGTAACTAACCATTAAAGCAAACCAGCAGTCTAGTAGAATATTCAAGTAACATTTTATTTTTTACTATAGTAATTATCTCAGCAACATATGTTAACAATATATGTGTCATTAATCATATTTGTGCTTTTTTTCAGTTCTACTCTACATATCCCTACCTAAAATATTTATTACTACATTTGAAACCAACTGAAAAAGATGAAGGTAGGTTTTCATTGGAGGTTGGAGACCCAATAGTGTAAGTCCCAAAACAGCGGGAATTTAAGTACAATTGGTAGAAGAAACAAAAACAAACAAATATCAATCTGTGTGTGTGTGTGTATATAAATATATATATATATATATATATATATATATATATATATATATATATATATATATATATATGTGTGTGTGTGTTTGTGTGTGTATAAACATTTACACACACACACACACACACACACACACACACACACACACACACACACACACACACACACACACACACACACACGTATCTATGCATGCATGTACTTAGTCTAAAATTACTATTTCTCAAGAGAATTCCACTCTCATCCAAGGTAAAGCTATCTCAAAATCAATAAATCCCACATTGAGGCTGCAGAGATGTCTTAATTCCTACTTTATTCATATCTTATCAGAGCCATTATTGAATAAAATGCACCTTTGGCATGTATTTATCTAAACATATCACAGAACTAGACAGACCTCAAGGATTCATAAGAAAAAAAGATCAGTGGCCTCAAAAAATCTTAGCTGTTAGGAGAGACTGGCATCCCTTTCTCTGTACTCAGTCTCTTATAGTCTCCTTCATGAAGATCTAAGTCTAGGTTTTTGTGCCATGAAAGATCCAGCCCTATTTGATCTCCTATTCCTTTGCAGAACTAATGGCACATCAAATATTCAGTTAAAGGAACTAAACCTTCATCAGCAGGTAAATAAGACACATTGGCGTCATAGATTCATATTCCCGACATATCCCTCACCATTGGAACAAACTTCCACTATGCCAAACAAAGTAGCTCCCTTGCCACCTTTAAGGTAAACCTAGATAATTGGATGGGTAGCCTCAAATTCTCTCCCAGTCTATCTTGTCCTGCCCTCCTTGAGACAAGAGGGAAATTTGAATAGGGTTTGTGGCTAGGCTTGAAATAGTCTGCAGACCCATTGCCTAGTACTTGCCTATGGACTTATTGCTTAGTCACTGAGAGGGCACCAGTTAGTGAGGTTTTGATCTTACAGCATTTAGTATTAATTTGCTTTTATGGAAACAGTGCCATAAATCACTGAATTGTTGCTGTAAGAATGATTATCAGGATTCAGATACAGAAAGCTTTTTTACGAAAAAGGAGGTCATAAGCAGGTAGTATAGTTTTTAAGAAAGGGCAGACTGGAGGGGAGTTTGTTAAAAAAGTAAAATGAGGATGAACCTGAGGATAGATCCTTGTGAGACACCAGATATTAAGGGGCAGTAAAATATTCAAATAATGTATAGCAGATGAAGTGAGGCATTAGATAAATAGACTTTAAAACCGGTTGACAGTCACAGAACACAAACATATATTAGTGAATTTAGTTAGTAGGAGTAAGTGGTTTATTAGACTTAGGTCAACCCGATATAGCCCCAATAAGAAGTTATGTATCTGTACTGATGTAGATAAGGTTGAGGAAGAAACAAGGTTATTAGTCTGTAATACTCTTGTAATTAAGGATGAGAGACCTTAGCCATTGAAGTAGTGATGGCAGTTTTTCAAATTGGACAAACAATTTAGTTTGAAGTAATAGTTTAGAAGATAAATGGAATAGAAATATTAAGTCTTTTTTGATGAAGTTTGGGTGGAGGGTCTATAGGAAGTTTTGGCTGTTGCTGCTTTATTTTATTTTATTTAATTTTATTTTTTTCCTGGGTAGAGCATCAATCTCCATAGACCTTTTTCAGACTCAGTCGGTGAGCAGAGTCTGGTAGTAATGACATTTGTTGAAAGCTTAACATAAGGTTGGGTTGTTGTTGACTGTTTGTATTTGTAGGTACAGAACTGATTAGAGAAGAGCAAAGAAGATGAGGTTGTGAGCTTTAATGGCTGGGGTTTGTGTTTGTGGAATCTAGGTGAAAACATTTTTATGATTAATGCTTTAATGGTAGAAGGAGAGAGATTAGAAGTCATTTATTTATCCAGGAGATATTCTTTTACTTTAGCGTATTTTTTTGGCTTTTGAGAGAATATTTTTTGTCTGCTTCTAAAAAGTATCAATTCAACTGATGTGACTCCAGTTCCATCTTTCCCTTTGATGGATAGGAATTGAGTCAGTAAGTTGAAATCATTTGATGTTTTCCAGATGGTCCAGTATTTGTCCATAATAATCATTTGCTATTTGGTTTCATTTGTAATCCAAGGATGTGATGTTCTATGACATCCATGTGTAGTTTAGATGTAGAGACTGCATGGTACATGCCAAAATTGACCATAAATGAAAGGTTTATACATGAATAAAGGAGATTTATGTTAAAATAGATCTATATTGCTATGGAGGTGTATTATCTGTATAATGGGGAATGTTCTACAGTTAGAAAAGATGGGTAAATATTAAGTTTCCTAAAACAATAATCAGACAAACTCAGTGTGTGAACATGCAGCCACTAGAGAACCAAAAAACTACCAGCTGGCTCATGTAGGACATTGTTTCTCTGCCCTACCATTTAATTGTGGCAGCACACAATTCTAAAACTTTCCCCTAGCAGTGTATATGGACCGTATTTTGAAAGAATCCCTATACCTAGCCGATTTTATTTGTAAGATTCTTGGGATTTTTTAAGCAAAATTAAACCAAGATTTTGTAGTGATTTGGTTAGTTTCTCCACAGTGGATATAGCTGATTTGTTCACATGTATACTCCATCAAGTAGGATGTGAATTATTTCACACAGCTATTACTAAACTAACCGATTTAGAAAGTTGAGTAGTTAGTTTCATAACTAAATTAATGGAATTGATTTTTATTTACTAACTTTATATATTTGATGGTGATTTTTTCGCTAGGTTAAGAGAGTTGCAATGGGATGGAGTTGTGCACCCATTTATGCTCATCTCATTTTGTATAGTTGGGAAAATATTTTTATCATGGGATCTCTATACCAAAAATATTGGCATATGTATGTATGTTTCTTGGATGATATTTTTATTTTATGGAAGGATTTGGGTAGCAAAAGAGTTTGTTAACTACATCAATAGTACCACCCCCCTTCCTGACATTTACAAGCAAACATTTAATTGACTGTATTGAATATCTCGATGTTATGTGTTTTTAAAGATAAACTGAATGGATGTTTTGGGTCTAGGATTTTTAGAAAGCCTACTTTTTTCTAATAGTTAGCTTGACTGTAATAGTTGTCATCCAAGGCATGTTAAGAAAAACATATTTAAAGAGCAGCTTGCAAGGGCAGCCTGAATGTGTTTGGATCTTAATAATTTAGAGACTGACATTAGTTTTTTGGTCAAAATGTTTTAGATGGGGTTATCTACAAAATTTACTGTATGATATTTGTGACGAGGTTCTGAAAGATTGGAGAACCAGATTCAAACCCTTACTAGGACAAGATGGTAATATATCATCACCTGCTAACAATGGAAATGTTTATAAGGACACCCCTTCTGCTTCCTTTTCTAATGCTTTAGTAATAACTTTTGGGAGTTCAAGTAAGTAAACAAAACATTATTACTAAAAATTGGAACATTTTAAAAACAGATGAAATGTATAATACCCTAGGCAATTCCCATAGGTTTATATTTAAAGCTGGTAGTAACCATAAGTACTTCCTTGAGGATCACTACAATCTTACTGTTACCAGCATACAGAAGGACACACAAAAATTTGGCACTTGTAGCCAATGTGCTTTTATTCTTGAAGAAGAAAAAAATACCTTGGGGACCCATTCTTTAAAAATACCTTTAGGAGATGGAAACTGTGCATCAAAGGGGGTGATCTATATAGCTTTGTGCCAAGGATGCCCTATTTTTACATAGGTAAAACTGAGCTGCAGTTTTGAAAGAGAATTTATGAACAGACATATGCCATTTCCAAAGGCAAGACAAACAACTCACTATGTAAACATGCCCAAAATTGTTCAAACTTCTTCAAGTTTCTTTTTGGTATTTTAGAGGTTGTCCCTTTTGACATTCATGGAGGTTTCTGAGAAACAAAAATTGAACTATAAGAACTTATTTGGCAATTGAGATTAACTGCATTATATGATCCAGGCTTCCTTGAACAGGTTTCTATTATTCCTTTTCCTGAGTCCAGAGCTTCCCATTTATAAACTTATTTTACCTATACCACTGCATGGTTTTCATTTCTTATTTTTATATTCATGGTTTTAAATAGAGTATATAGATATTTACAAATGGAATGGTACAAGTAATTAACAGATGGAAAGCAGTAGTTGTTTTAATGTTAATATTACTGACATTATTTTTGAAATGACACATTGGTTTAAACTATTTATTCTGAGAGTATTTTTAATTTTATCTTATGTGTTCGACATTGAATATAAATATGCTTGCTAACCTGCCTCTATCAGCATATGTTCACAGAGCAGTGATTTTGTGTTACTGTATTGATTTAAGGATTTAATTGGAGGTTACCACATGATTAACTGTTTTTTTGCATTTAAACTGTGTTTTATGGATGAATAATGGTCCTGATGAAGTCCTGCACATAAGGGCCAAAAGCAGTCAACCATTTATGCTGATGCTACTATCATTTTAAGTTTTGTGTGATTAAATTTTATACTGATCTAATTGTCAGCTGTTTTTTTTACTTTTACTATAGACCATTATAAATACTTCATGAACTGTGGTAGTTGCTTGCTGTTTGAGACTATATGAGCCAACTGGTAGTTTTTTTGTTTCTCTAGTGGCTGCACATTCACATGTTGAGTTTGTCTGGTTATTGATTTGGTCTTCTCAGTGCAGCCACATCTTGAACGGTCTTTCCTGGACGATTCCATTTAGATGGATGCTACAGGTGGTCCATTTGGTGCTCTTAGCAATGACAACACTTCAATGCAGGACTATTATTTACTTCCTCCTTCCCAGGGTGACCTTACCCAACTCATGACCCTTCTGACACAGAAGTGTTACCATATACAAAACACTGTTGATACCACCTGCAGGCAGTAACTGGATGGGCTTGTCAGTATCCGGCATAGTTCTTCAGAGAGGAAATGCAGATGATTCGCGGATGGTAACAGGATGGCTCATTCAATTTATACAATGGATCCTATTACTAGACCTTTGTTAAAACTGAGCAAACTTTAGACTTTCAAGGGTGGTTCAATAAGGAGTTAAGATTCTCCGCACCTGACTCTCCACACCCATACCATCATTTTTAGGGGTGATTGGACACTTTTTGAATTAAAACTTCAAAAAGTGCATAATCTCAGGACATTCTTTTGTTTTTACTGTTTTACAACTTGTACATGTGAATAAAAGAGGGGGTGATTACAATAATAAGTTAGAAAATACTGAGACTAAATGGATTGTTAAACTACAGGCAGATAAACTGCCAGGAATTAATGCTGCTGTTCCCTTAAAACCTATTCTCAAAAAGGGAAGTATACATCAGTGAATAAGGTGATTTTTGATTGGCTGATTAATTAATGTTTAATTGTATAAATTATTGTAGCTGTGTTGCATTTTTTATGGATCTGATGAAGCACTATATGTGTGAAAGAGCTTATCCTTTGTAATAAAAGTTTTAGCATTATCGGCTTTGGTGGACACTTGGTTTTTCTACTACATGCATGTGTATTGCTTGGGCTCTTTACACTTACAAGAATCTTGCAGCATTTTGAAGGGTTTATTAAAAAGCCCATTTTCTGAAGCCATTTCAGACCACGAGTCTACAAAATCCTTTTCTTCTGCTTCTTCATCGATTTTTGATAAACCTAAAAAGACTCCTTTATCGACTCTGAAGGTATCATTGGAGCTGGCTCAAAAGAAGGCAAAATGCTCTGCTCCATTAAGTATTTTGGAGCAGAAGAGAGTCAGATCTGAAGGGTTCTCGGAGTGCTTAGTGATTTCCGCTCTGACAACCTCTACTCAGACTCTGACTGGGATCCAAGACCAGTCTCCCTCAGTTGAACCAGTTTCTTTTAGGTTGCCTTCTCCAATATTGGCTAAATCCAGGTCTCTGACCCTATCTACCAGGTATACTAGGAGCCATTCAGATGATGAAGTGGATAGGCCTGTGCAGAGGTTACTTAAGACACCAGCGCTGGCCAAGTTGTTGTTGGATCCAAGCCCTACAGCTTTAGAGCCATCCAAGTCTACCCTGGTAGCTTACCAGGAACCAGAGCAAGGAAAAAATACAACACCAAAGGATGAACCCAGCATGGAACACAGTACCACAGAAACTCCACCACGATGGTAAGAATAATAATTTATTAAGCACTTTCGTCAGATTGTAACAAAAGACTTCATCAGAATAATACAAAAGGTTTACAACACTCCCTTTAAATACATTAAAAGCTGTAAAAACACATGACATGAGAAACCAATAAGACTAAACCTGTCACTAATTACCAGCAGACTTTGTCAATTAAAATTAAAGAAGAATCCACAAAAACATTATTAAAGGAAAAGCCCTTAGTAACATAAATCCAAGTACAAAACACTAGTGCTGCTTACCCATAAAAGTGTAATATTTGTATACGTTTACTGTGTTGAAAAAATACAACTAGATATTATAAGAACGCAGCCTAAGTAGGCTACCAATACTAATGTGGTCATTGAGGCCCAGAGGAACACTGGCATTTAATTTAATTTGCCAGCGCAGTTCTCTAAATTCCAGATAGTCTTCTCATTTTCCCATTCTAACATTTTTTCCATTAAGGAAACCACGGTAAAAAATTTCTCCAAAGCTAACTTCATGCTTCTTAAGACAGAAGTGGTGAACTTCATGACACCCATGCAGATGGACAATACAGTTACGACTGCTGAATCCTACACAAATGCACTCTATAAGCACTTACACAAGTGCATGGATCGTGCTATCCAAAACAGAACCAAGACGCTATCCTCCAAAAAAAGGAAGCCAATCTGGTGGTCCCCTGCCATAAACAAACCATACAACAGAAGGAAGAAACTGTTGCAAAAGAGAGTAAAATCCCATGAGTGGAGGAGCTCCCTGGTCAGCCTCAGTAAGAAGCTGAGATCACTTATAAGATCCTCCAAAGCTAGCTACGAAAACAAAATCGCCACTACTTCTAAGGACAACCACAAAGCATTCTATAGCTATGTCAAGAATCTCGATGGCAACACCCAGATCTGCTCTGAGTTACAGCACAACTGCATGAAAATTACAGAACCAACTGATATTGCCAACATCCTGGCAGATAGGTTCAGTGCAAACTTAACCCCCCCTCACCCCCTAAAGGGCCCATATCTATACAGGAAGAATGCAGAGTCCCTGTAAAACAGCATCCATGGGACCGAACAACATCCCAGGCTGCATTTTACATGAACTGGCTCCCCACTTAAGCACCATGTTCAATAATAGCCTCACATCAGGCTTTGTTCCCACTGAATGGCGCACAGCAACAGTTATCCCAATCTACAAAGGGGGAGCCACCACGGTTCCCGGTAACTATCGACCTATTAGCCTGACGAGCCTGGTCTGCAAGGCCATGGAACGTATCATCATGGAACTCATTAACAAAGACATTGGTAACCTCCAAACTCTGGATCCCACCCAGTTCATGTTTTTGAAAGGCAGATCATGCCTCCTGAACCTGATCGACTTCTTTGAGGCAGTTACCAAAGCTGTAGATGAGGGTGAGGTGGTTCACATAGCCTATCTTGACCTCGTCAAGGCTTTTAACACCATCCCCCATTCTGGAATTATAGCTAAACTCACTAAATGAGGTATAAATCCCTACGTCACAAGATGGGTTGCCAACTGGCTCACTGACAGAACCCACACTGTTAAAGTTGCAGACTCCAAATCTGACCTCAAAGCACTGACAAGTGGAGTACCACAAGGTTTCATCCTGGGACCTCTCCTGTTTGGTATCTACTTCTCTGAAGTACAGGCTAACACAGAAGGCCTCTGGCTAATGAAGTTCACAGATGACTGCAAACTAGGAGCCATAGTCAAGTTCCCAAATGATGTGGACATCCTACAGAAGGGCCTCGCTGGGACAGATGCCTGGTGTCAGAGCCATGGCCTCAAGCTCAATGCCAAAAAGTGCAGTGTCATCCCCTTTGGTAAAAACTCTGTACCCATGAACTATCACATAGGCAGCAATCTACTTAACACCGGATGTGTGATAAGAGACCTTGGGACCCAGGTGGACAGTTGTCTCTCCTTTTGATCGTCACATTGCCACAGTAGTCAGGAAGTCCTTCTATGTGGCACACCTCATCATAAAAGGGTTCTCATCCAGGAAAAAAGAGGTTATTGTTCCTCTCTGCTCGACACTCATTAGACCCATTATAGAGTACAATGCCCCTTTTGGAATGTACCTCACAAGACATCTGCAGCAGCTGGAAAGGCCACAGAAGTACCTCACAAAGAGGATTACTGGCCTCAAACAAATGCCCTACACTGACCGTCTCAAGAAACTCCAGCTTTACTCCGTAGCATATCACCTACTCCGGGGTGATCTCTGCCTAACATATAAAGCCATGTCAAACCCAGAGCTGTTGGACATATTACATCTAAAGAAATCCCAATCCCTCCGAGTTACATGCTCTAGGGACCTAAACCTTATCACCACAATAAACAGGACATGCTGGAGGGATAGATTCCTGTCGCAGAGACTTCCCATACTCTGGAACAGGCTACCCATCTATGTCAAGCAAAGTTCTTTAGCATTCTTCAAGAAAAATCGTGATGAGTGGATGGGAAATAGGAAATACACCCCGGGGATCACTTCTGTGTCTCTGCTCGACAGTGGCACAGGAAAATAACTTTCTTGGGTGGCGTAAGCCAGGGAACCTTGTTGGCTAGGCTTACCTACCTATGAACCTATGAACCTATGAACCATGGACCTCCTCAAGGATCTTTTTTGACCCCCCTCTATGACTGTAAACAAAAACCAGTGTGATGAAAATTTTTCTATGTGTTTAAATAGGGCATTATTTCTGTTACCATTATTTATGTCCCTGTGATGTTCGTAAATCCTGTCCCTTAACCTTCTTTTGGTTTTCCCGATGTAAAAACTAGGGCAGTTCTGACACAAGGCAGCATAAATAACCCCTATGGAGTTGCAAGAAAATTTGCCATTGGGTTTAATGTGGATGTAGTTTAACTTCATGTCCTCACAATTCTTGACCAGATGACATTGAGAACAAAACCCACATTTTTTTGTCCCAAATCTAGTACAATTACTATCATAACCAAATTCTCTTTCAAGTAATTGCTTAATACTTGAGCCTTTCCTGAACACTATCTGTGGCCTGTCACCCAGCTAATCTGAAATGGATGGATCACTCCAAAATAGCTGCCAGTTTTTTCTCAAAATCAATGAAATGCTCAGGTGGTCGTTGGAAAACCTAGTCACAAAGGGACAGGAATATTTAGAGGAATCATTCTGTTTATTGGAATTCCAACAACTAGTCATAATATTCCCCCCTGTATGGTCCCCACAAAATGGGCAATATATTCTTGTTATTTCTTTTGCTGGCTATTTCATTTTGTATTACAGAAACCAAAGCGGTCGGATACCCTCTAGCCAGAAAAAACTCAGTGAGTGTCTCACATTGCACAAGAAAATCTTCTTCTGTGCTAGCAAATTAAATTAAATGCCAGTGTTCCTCCAGGCCTCAATGACCACATTAGTATTGGTAGCCTACTTAGGCTGCTTTCTTATAATATCTAGTTGTATTTTTCAACATAGCAAATGTATACAAATATTATACTTTCATGTGTAAGCAGCACTAGTGTTTTGCACTTGTATTTATGTTACTAAGGACTTTTCCTTTAATAATGTTTTTGTGGATTTTTCTTTAATTTTAATTGACAAAGTCTGCTGGTAATTAGGGATCTGATAAAGGAGTTGATAGATACCCTACAAGGAGCTGTAGCTGAGCAGGTCACAGACAAAATAGCCTCTCAGCTCGCCATCTTAAATTCCATTGTTAATTCCTCCATGAGACTGATTTTGTATGCAGCAGATGGAGTGATTAGGGCCACAGGTTTAGGTATCACTATTAGAAGGCAGGCCCGGATGCGACTTTACGATTTTGTGGAGCCTTTCAAGTATTCTTTTGTGAACACCCCCTTTGATGGCTTATCTCTTTTTGGATCGATAGTGAAAGAAATGCTCACCAGGTGTGAACAAGAAGGCAAGACCTTGTCTGCTGTAGGAGTCCATTTGTTTACTCTGACCAGACCCTATCCTAAAGGTCAGAAAGGTAGCGGAAAGATATGGTTCCAAAAATCTCAAAGGTCTTTCCAGGACGCACATGGAGAAAGTTCCCCAAAGACAGAGGAGGGAACAATAATGGAAGATGCCGCCCTCGTGGCAGGGGAAGCTCGCAAAACCAGGACTCTAGAGACACCTTCTTTGGCAAGCCCTTTCAGCTCTCCTGAATGGAGGTCTGATTGTTCACCTCTGGAGGCAATTGGGGGTCAGCTATCTCTGCACCCACAGGCCTGGCAAGAGATTATAATTGACAAATAGGTGCAGCAAATAATATCCAGAGGTTACTTCATCCCCTTTGCCCATCCCCTTCCCCGAAACAAAAAAATCCCAGATGTGCCACCCAATCATAGGGATCAAGCAATGAAAGAAATTCAAAAGTTGCTAAATAAAGGAGTCATCCAAGAAGTCCCCACAGACCAACAAGGATTTGGAACTTACTCAAGATTCTTTTTAGTACCAATGAAAACAGGGGACTGTAGGCCCATTCTGAATCTCAGCAACCTAAACAAGTTGATCAAAAAGAGCAAGTTTTGAATGGTCACTTTATATTCTATTCTTCCCTTTGTGGAAAAGACAATTGACGTGCTCGACAGATCTTCAGGATGCGTACTATCATATAAAAATGGAAAGACAGTCCAGAAGACATCTGCACTTCTGGCTGGGAGCCAGTCATTATCGGTTTTCAGCCCTGCCCTTTGGTCTCACTACAGCCCCCAGAGTGTACACCAAATGCATGACAGTGGTTGCAGCTCACTTGAGGTGTCTAGGATTCCAAGTGTTTCCATACTTAGATGACTGGCTCCTAACCACCACAATTAGGCATCAACTAATAAGGGAAAGAGAAACTACCTTACACCTTTGCTTACACCTAGGAGTCACCATAAATTATGAAAAATCAGCTCTAGAACCTTGTCAGAATTATGGTTTTCATAGGTGCTCATCTAGATTCAAGAAAAATGATAGCAAGTCTTCCCTCTGACAGAATAATGCCATTGCACAATCAGGTGAGAGTACTGATTCACAAGAAAAGAGCATCTGCAAAATTAATACTACAGGCCTTGGGAACAATGGCAGCATCAGTAGTATTAGTGCCACTAGCCCGTCTACATGAGAATACTGCAATGGTTGCTGTCGACTCAATGGTCTTTTCTAGAACTTACAATGTCTCACAAAATCTGGATTACAGATTCATGCAGGAAGAATCTTTAGTGGTGGATCCACTCTGATCAAATCAGTCTAGGTCATTCATTTGGACCCAGTCAGCCCCAAGCCACGGTGACCACGGATGCCTCCCAGATAGGGTGTGGGGGGCATTATCTGGGAAGGACAGTCCAGGGCACTTGGTCTCCTTATGAGGCCCATCTCCATATAAATGTTCTAGAGATGAGAGCAATGTTCCTAGCGTTGCAAGCCTTTCAAGACTCTCTCCCTCTGGGAACAATAGTGGTCCAGTCAGACAACATGTTAGTAGTCTGGTATATCAACAAACAGGGAGGAATCAGATCTTACCCTCTTTGTTGGGAAGCCCTCTGGGTTTGGCAATGGGCAATATTCCAACTGCTTTCTGGTGGCAACAGATATTCCGAGGAAATCTAGCATCATAGCAGACAAGCTGAGCAGGGCAATTTTGATACCTCATGAGTGGTCTCTCAAACAAGAAATTGTGGAAAGAATTTTTCAGAAATGGGGCCAGCCTTGCTACGATCTATTTGCTTCTCCAATAAACAACATATGCAGCAGCTACTTTGCCCTAGTCCCCCATTGGGTGGAGACCCAGAGAGATGCACTTGTTCACAATTGGCCCCTGGGACTACTTTATGCTTATCTCCCAGCACCCCTAACTCCCAAATTGTTACAGAAAGCAAGTGTGTTGAAAAGAAAAATCATCCTCATTTCCCCTTACTGGTCCTGGCAGATTTGGTTCCCCTTCCTGTGACCTCATCTTCTGGAAGAACCATGGATACTGGACCCAGTTCCAGACCTCCTCTTGCATCTACAAAAAATGGTGCATCCTGATTTACAGAATCTCAAACAGACAGCATGGCTGCTCCAGTTCCATTATTAGCCAGGCATCCTCTACTTTTGTCCCCAACTAGACATATTTTACTTTCCACTCATAAAATCTCCACGTCAACTTTATAGAAAGAAATGGAAAAGGTTTGTTGTGTGGGTTACAGACAATAATGTTGATCCTTTTACTTCTCCCCTTCATTTTATTCTGGATTTTTTGGTGAAGCTCTAATGAAGGTGCTGCAGCAGCTACTATAAGGGTTTAGTTGGCCTCTATTTCCAGTTTTCATCTAGGGGAAAATGGCTCTCCAATTATGTCACACAAGCTTTGTTAAGACCTTTTTAAAAGGAACCTTGATAGAAAGACCTCCTTATAAAAGTCTATCTCCCCCTTGGGATCTAAATTTTGTACTGTCTCATATAATTCATTCCCACTTTGAACCTTCAGCCAATTGTGATTTAACATTTTTGTTAGGGAAAACAATTTTTCTGGTGGCTATTACTTCAGCAAGGAGAGTATCCAAGTAGCAGGCCTTATTGGTTAATCCTCCTTATTTGGTGTTTCATAAGGACAGAGTTTCTCTTTGTACTAATCCCTCTTTTCTTCCTACAGTACTATCAGACAATAACCTAAGCCAATCAATTGGACTGTTGATGTTTTCCCAAATTTCCCAAATAAAGGAGAGTATATTTTACATTTATTGGATGTTCACAGACAGTTACATTTCTATTTGCACAGAACTAAAGATTTTAGAAAGTCAGGACAATTATTTATTTCTTTTTCAGAAGCAAGAAAAGGTTTACCAGTATCCAAGGTTACCTTATCTAAATGCCTTTCTGATTGCATTACCTTTATTTATCCTTCCTAGAATAAACAACTACATTAACCTGCAAGAGCCCATTCTACTAGAGCTATTGTTACTTCCTCAGTTTTTCTAGCCAGAGAATCTATGGACAGTATTTGTGCAGCAGTGACATAGTCAAACCCCATACCTTTATTACTCACTACAAACTAGATTTGCTCTCCAGGAGTAGAGCTTTCTTTGGATCTATGGTACTGAAGAATATTTGTCCATGAAGCACCCAGATTCAGGTTGCTAGGGACGCTGTTCCATATGTGAGAATAAAGGCAAGATTAACAACATCACATAAAGAAGTTATGTACTTACCATAACATTCTATGTGTATTGTCCCCCTCCGCCTTTATTCTTACAACCCTCCCACCAAGTTTCCTAGGAAATCAGGTAATAAAAATACCTTTTTCTTATGGACTCACTGACTTCAGAAAATGGATACAATAACATAGTTTCTTATCATTATTTTTATTTACATGTAAGGTTTATGGTTCTTTTTGGCAAACAAGATCTGAGGTAAGGGAGAGGTGCATTCTGGGAAGGGAAGATTGCCTGAGAGCTTGGTTGAAGGCCACGAGGTTTTGTATAAGGGCGAGATGGATCTGAGGGATTGGATCCGACCCATACATGAGAATAAAGGTGGAGATGGACAACGCACATGGAACATTATGGTAAGTACATAATTTCTTTTTACTTACACGTAAGCTCAATTTTCAACTGAACAAAATTAATTTAATGGAGAGGGAGGGACATCTTCCTTCACTAGCCATTACCACATATAAAGAAAAAAGTACTTATAACCCACCCCTTCATCCTATTCTGGCTACGTTTGAAAAATCCTGTGAAAAAGATTTACGCAGTTTAAAAAAATGCTCCATTGTCCCAATATTTTAACCTGTCAAAGAAGAAGAGGAATTAATGACAAAATTGAGAAACAATAATTCATTAAGGGTTATAAAACCCGACAAGGGAGAGGGTATAGAGACTGTGGAAAAAATGGACTATATGGCTAGTATTTACAACATGTTACAGGATACCGATACATATGAAACTATTTTTAGAAATGAAATCTTTGTAGTATATAAGAAAATTGATTTCTTTTTGGATGATTCATTATTTTATGGGTTATAGATTTGGATACATATATTTTTTTATTTAACAAAACTCCTTTTATTCCCACAATATTCGGTATACCTAAAGTACATAAGAACATTGTTACTACACCTTACCGTTTAATTGTGATAGCACACAATTCTAAAACCTACCCCTTAGTGGTGTATGTGGACCATACTTTGAAAGAATCCCTGAATCTAGCTGACTATATTTTGAAAGATTCTTGGGATTTTTAACTAAAATTAAACCACAATATTTTAGTGATTTGGTTAGATTCTCCACAGCGGTCACATGTAGGACTTGAATTATTTCATACAGTTATTCCTAAACTAACCAATTTACAGAGAGTCAAGTAGTTAGTTTCATAACTAAATTAATGGAATTGATTTTATTTAAAAAGTTTATGTATTTGAGGGTGAATTTTTTTGCCAGGTTAAGAGAGTTGCAATGGGAGTGAGCTGTGTACCTATTTATGCTCTTATTCTCATTTTGTATAGTTGGGAAAAGACTTTTATCATGGGATCTGTATACCAAGAATATTGGCATATGTATGTATGTTTCTTGAATGACATTTTTATTTTAAGGAAGGATTCAGATAGTAAAATGCAAATGTTTGTTAACTACATCAGTAGTATCACCCCCTTCCTAACATTTACAAGCAAACATTCAATTGACTGTATTGAATAGCTCAATATTGATTTTTAGGGTCTATATCATATGAGCGAATAGCACAAATTGTGAACGCTCATAATATCGAACGTACCGGACCTCGAAGTGCTTTTCTGAGATTGAGGTACAGTGAAGAATGGGATATTTGCCCTTTCCTCATTGTAGTGCGATCTCAGAGTTGGAATATATATTTAGCAGGGGGTTTGGGGGCACAGCCCCTAACAATAGGAAGTTCAAGGTCTGGTACGTATAATATTATGAGCATTCACAATTTATGCAATTCGCTCATATGATATAGACCCGATTTTTAAAGGTAAACTGAATGGATGTTTTGGCTCTAGGATTTTTAGAAACCCTACTTTTTCTAATAGTTATTTTAACTATAATAGTTGCTATCCAAGACATGTTAAGAAAAACATATTTAAAGGGCAGCTTGTAAAGACAGCCCAAATGTGTTCAGATCACAATAATTTTAAGACTGAAGTTAGTTTTTGGTCAAAATGTTTTTAGATAGGGGTTATCTGTACAATTTACTGTGTGATATTTGTGAAGAGGTTCTGTAAGGTTGGGGAACTAGATTCAAACCCTTACTAGGACAAGATGGTAATATCTCATCACCTGCTAACAATGGAAATAATGTTTATAAGGACACCCCTTCTTCCTTTTCTAATACTTTGGTAATAACTTTTGGGAATTCCAGTAAGGAAATAAAAAAATATTATTACTAAGAAATGGAACATTTTCAAATTAGATGATGAAATTTATAATATAATAGGAAATTCACCTAGGTTTGTATTTAAAACTGTTAGGAACCTTAAGTACCTCCTTGACCATCACTACAATCTTAGTGTTAAAAAATAAAAATATAGTAAACCACCGTAATCAAAGTCCAGTCGGCAAAACCAGAATCAGTGAAAAACAAATGAGCAGCACAGCCAACAAGTACTAAAATATTTATTGAGGTAAGCGCTTTCGTGTAAAAACACTTCTTCAGACCAAGTTCACAACACAACTAAATACAACACCATTTTATATAATAAAAACTCATTAAACAAGCAATTAATCAATTAACTGTTGCTATGGTATTTCATCAGTGCTTCAATTTACGTGAAAAAAGATAGGGCTTTAAAGGGACACTTTCATTCAGTCCAAAGTATCTATCTGCTTGTAAGTTAATAATCTCAGTCTTATTCACCATGTTACCCCCCCTAATATTTACATTAGTCAGTTGTAATACCCTAAAAATATTATTACTAAGAATTGGAACATTTTCAAAATAGATTATGAAATGTATAATACCCTAGACAGTTCCCATAGGTTTATATTTAAAACTGGCAGTAACTTTAAGTACCTCCTTGAACATCACTACAATCTTAGTGTTACCAGAATACAGAAGGGCACACAAAAATGTGGCACTTGTAGCGAATGTGCTTTTATTCTTGAAGAAGAAGAAATTACCTTGGGGACCCATTCTTTAAGAATACCTTTAGGAGATGGAAACTGTGCATCAATGGGGGTGATCTATATAGCTTAGTGCTAAGGATGCCCTAGTTTTTACATAGGCAAAACTGAGTGGCAGTTTTGAAAGAGAATTTATAGGTTCATAGGTTCATAGGTTGGTACTGGGCCATCTGCCCGAAGGCATATATTAGCCCAGCCACGTTGTGCGGTATTCACCACTCCTTTAGTAGTTCCCTAGTCCCTTGTACTAGCAGCTAGTACCCTTGGCCCCTATCTAGTAGTGCTGTTGGTGTGATCCCCAGTGTGAACTTTCTGTTACCCATCCACTCATCAAGGTTCCTCTTGAAGAGTGATAGTGAGGGGCTCTGTCTTATGTAGATCGGGACCCTGTTCCATAGTAAGGGAAGTCTCTGCGAAGGGAATCTATCCCTCCAGCATGTTCTATTCGTTGTTGTGTTGAGATTTATATCCCTAGAGCATGTAGCTCAAGTAGATTTGGTTTTGCTAAGATGGAGCATGTTCAACAATTCTGGGTTGAACATGGCTCTGTACGTTAGACAGAGATTGCCTCTGAGAAAGCGGTATGCAACAGAGAACAGTCTTAGCTTTTTCAATCGTGCTGCATAGGGCAACTGTTTGAGGCCAGTAATCCTCTTGGTTAGGTACCTCTGTGGTCTCTCCAGATGCTGGAGATGTCTAGCCAGGTACATTCCAATTGGTGCATTGTACTCAATAATGGGTCTGATGAGGGAAGAGTAGAGGGGCACCATTATATCCTTAGATCTTGATGTGAACCCTTTCATGATCAGATGGGTCACATAGAAGGATTTTCTAACCACTTTGGCAACATGGTTATCAAAGGAAAGCTAACTATCTACTTGGGTCCCTAGATCCCTTATTTCTTCTTCAGATTTCAGGGGATTACCTCCTATGTTGTAGTTTGTGGGTACTCTGTTTTTTCCAAAGGGGATTACTACACTTTTTTTGCATTTAGCTTGAGACCATGGCTTTGACACCATGCATCAGTCTCATTTAGGCCCTTCTGAAGGATCTCCATGTTGGCTGGAGACTCTATTATAGCACCCAGTTTGCAGTCGTCCGCAAACTTAGTCAGCCACAGCCCTTCCATGCTTGCCTGTACTTCTGAGAAGTATATGCCAAACAGGAGCGGCCCCAGGACAGAGCCCTGAGGCACACCACTCATTACTGGTCTGGATTCGGACATAGATCCCACTACTCTTACTTTATGGGATCTGTCTGAGAGCCAGTTTGTGATCCATCTTGTGACGTAAGGGTTTATGCCCAGGCTGGTGAGCTTATCAATAATACCTGAATGAGGAATAGTGTCAAATGCTTTAGCAAGGTCAAGGTAAGCCATGTGTACCTCCTTTCCCTTATCTATAGCCTGAGTAACTGTCTCAAAGAAATCCACCAGGTTCAGGAGGCATGATCTGCCCTTGACGAAGCCGAACTGTGTGGAGTCCAGCGACTGGAGGTTCCCAATCTCTCCATTTATGAGTTCCATAATGATTCGCTCCATAGCCTTACAGATCAGACTGGTCAGGCTTATTGGTCGGTAGTTCCCAGGGTCAGTTGTGGCCCCACCATTGTGTAGTGGGACCACCATTGCCATGCGCCATTCTATGGGCACATATCCTGTGGAGAGGCTGAGACTGAACAGGGTATTAAGATGCGGGGTTAATTCCTTTTGGAGCTCGTGTATGACACAGCCTGGGACACCATCTAGTCCCATAGAGGCAGTGTTTTTAGCTTTAGATAGAGCCTTGTTCCCCAACATATCAGTAATAATTGGACTTACACAATCCCCTGGAATGGTAATAGGCCCCGTAGGTGGTGGTGGTGGGGAGGGATTTGCACTGAACCTGTCAGCCAAGATGTTGGCAATGTCAGACTGGTAAGTGTATTTTGTTCCATTTTGTACTAGCTTAGAACAGACCTGAGTGTTGCCATTTAGGTTTTTGATGTAGCCATAGAAGGCCTTATGGTTATCCTTGGCATCCTTGGCAACTTTCTTTTCAAAATTAGCTTTAGTTGACTTGAACATACATATGCCATCTCTAAAGACAAAACAAACAACTCACCATGTAAACATGCCCAAAGTTGTACAAACTTCTCCAGTTTTTTTTTTGTAATTTTAGAGGTTGTCCCTTTTGACATTCATGTAGGTTCCTGGGAAACAAACATTGAACCAAAGGAACTTATTTGACAATTGAGATTAAATACATCATATGACCCATTCTTGAATGAACAGGTTTCTATTATTCCTGTTCTTAAGTTCAGAGCTACCCAATTATAAACTTATTTTAAATGTATTTTTATTGTTTTATCTACATCACTGCATATTTTTAATTTCTTATTTTTTATTCATGGTATCCATTGAGTATATGGATATTTACAAATGGAATGGTACAAGTAATTAACAGATGGAAAGTAGTAATTTAAATGTTAAAATTGTTGATATTAGTTTTGAAATGACACATTGATTTAACTATTTATTCTACAAGTATTTTTAATTGTATCTTATATGTTCAATATTGAATATAAATATGACCTGTTAATGGTACTATCAGCATCATATGTTAACAGAATGGTGTATGAGTTTTCTTATGTGTTACTGTGCTGCTTTAAGGATTTAATTGGAGGTCATCACATGATTAACTGTTTTCTGTATTTGAACTGTGTGTTATGGATAAATAAATAATTCTGATGAAGTCCCTTACATTAGGGACAAATACACTCAACCGTTTATACTGATGCTACTATCATTTTAACTTCTGTGTTATTAAAATTTGTACAGATCTAATTTTCAGCTGTTTTTTCTTTTACTTTTACTATGGACCCTTATGGCTACTTTATGAATTGTGGTGGTTGCTTGTTCTTCAATACTACATGAGCCAACTGGTAGTTTTTAAGTTTCCTAAAACATCAGAGTGAGTCATTGTCACTGATTAAGGTAGGGTGTATCTGGCTGGATAGACGTGCAGTGGTTAGAATGATAATGAGGATGGCATCACGTAGCGAGTGGTTCACTGAAGGAGATCTATGATGAATGAGCTGAGTAACTGTTAGGTTCTGGTTTAAGTATCTAGGAAGGATATATTATTTTGTGTTACTGCAGAGCAAGTCCAGACCTGAGGTATAACTAGAAAGTAGAGCTGATGTAGGTAAATACACTCTGATGACAGTTCTAGAAACAATTATAACCAATATAATTAGCCACTTGGGTTGGTGTTAAGAGCTGGATTTGAAGAAGGTAATGGATGTGATGTGGAGATGTCATTTTTTTAGCTAAGATCAGCATACTGCCACCTATTTGCAAGATTGGTCCTGACAAAAAAAAAAACAGCTGAATGTGTTATTAAAAAAAAGATAGTATATTGTCTTCTTGTTTAACCCATGTTTCAGATATGAAAAGGATGGCTGGGTTTTGAATTTGCAAAAAGTCTTCCAGAAATCCGAATTTATTATTTAGGCTGTGTTCCGTATGTAGGCTATGCTTATATAATAGTGGAGTAGATCTGCTATAGGAAGGCACTAGGAGAATTTTGTGAAATTATATTTGCAGAAGGGTCAGGATTATGTTTAATATCATATGAGGGCAGAATTTTTAAGAACTTGAAGATGGAGATGATACTCCTTCAGCTAGTTTCACATTTACTACAACTGAAATGGCATACTTGATACAGAAGAGCCGTGACTAATTTTAGGTAATCTTGCTATATTTTTTCACCTGAAGTAATTTATCCAGCCAGGGCTTAATTATGTATCAGATACTAAGACAAAATGAGCATTCAGTGTTATAGATATTTATTTTATATTAGCATGAATGCCTACAATAAGTGTACACCATCTGCATTCAAGAACATACCTGCCACATTTGTTGTGCTTTCTAGTCACTCAGAAAGATTACACTAAGTGTGCATGTAGTCCACACTTTATGGTAACCTTTACTAATCCCCCTTAATATTTAAGGCTGCATGAAAATCAGTAGAAAAACTAAAATTAGGAGGAAGAAGGTGTGAATTATGCTTGTGTGTCTCTTCACTCAGAACAATGTACACTTAGTATAGGTGTTAATGAATCTCAGGGAATGTCTGTTGTAATTTTTCATGGGTATAGTCTTTGGAATCTAGTGAGTTTGACAAAATTCTTTCCATGTACCTGTTTATTCCATTAGGCTTTAAATGAATACTCTATGATAAAACAGATAACTATTCCGCAGTAGATCTGGTATCCAGTCAGACATTGTTTGTTTTAAATATTGGCATTTTTCATTGCTTGAGAAATGCCACAAATAATTACTGCATTACATGAAATCCAGTGATATTAGAATCATATTAAACTGTGTTGTCTTTCTTTCGGTTTTTCCCGGTTAGGGGTCGCCACAGCAGAACTCCAGTCCGCTAATGATTGGCAGTGAATTTTTACGGTGCCGAGGTACCAGCCCGACGCCCAACCTTCAAAGAAGGCACACCCATTCACACATGCACCTACATGGATGTCTTTAAACATCACTCGACCATGGGCAGGGCATGCAGACTCCACACAGAAGGCGCTCCAGCCGAGAATCGAACTGGATTCTTGCTGTGAGGCGACAACACTAACTGCTGCACCACCGCGGCCAATTATATTAAACTGTGTTGTGCTTAACTAAATTCCTTCAGCACTGAATACAATGTACATGTTATTTCACAGACATATTGGTATTTATTCATGGAATGTTAAAGTTTAGTTATGGCACAAGTGGAACAAGTTCCATGCTTTAATTGTGTGAATTGTAAATTTATACTTAAAGACACAATATTTGTGCATCCAATCACACATAAGGAATTTATAATACACTGTTTTGTTACTTGTACCACACAGAATGTGATTTATTTAGCTACTTGTGAGGCGTGGATCTCATTTTATATAGGTAAGTTCAGTAGAAAGTTAAACGACCGAATTACAGAGCACCTGTCAGACATCAGATGCAAGATCTTGACAAATGCACTTTATAAACATCAGATGGAGAAAGGCTCACACCATACTTTTAAATTTAGAGTTATTCAAGTATTTTATGTTAATATGAGAGGGGATGATTATTAACAATAAACTTGAATTAGTAGAATATGAGTGGGTTTTACGTTTGGGTGCAGATAAAATTCCAGGTCTAAATGCAGTAGTGAGTATTAAGGCAGTTTTTAAAAAGAAACAGATATAGCTATAATGCTTTGTTAAATTACATATTTTATATATCATATTTATATTTTATATTTCTTCTTTTTTAGAGTTTTAAACAGTGTTTAAATCTTTGTATAATAATGGTTGCTTAAGATTTTAATTGAATGATTGTTTAAGGGATTTGATTGGATGGCTGTGCTTTTTAAATATATGTTTGGCATTGTTTATTTGTATCACACTGAGGTAGGGTTAATACCCAAAAGCTTTGTGGATTAATACATTTTTTTGTATGTTCTCTTATTTTATCAGTTGGCTTTTTTGTGTATTTTGTTTTTGGATTTATCTTCTGACTGTGTTCACATATTCCTTTCTTTCATGGTAAGATGTTAAAGAGCAAAGACATTATAGTGTTAGCAAAGGTCCATATAGTCAAAGCTATGGGTTTTCCAGTAGTAATATACGTATCTGAGAGTCTGACTGTAAGTTGTGATGTGCACCTGAAAACCATGCTGCTGGAGAAAACTTTTAAGAATTTTGTGAGCTGCAAGACAATCTAATCAGTCAATGAATAAGGAAATAAACCCATACTGTTCAATGTAAGGTCTAATAGTGAAACTAAAACTCAAATAATTTGGCCACATAATGCAAAAATGACAGGAGTCACTAGAGAGGACACTGATGCTGGGAGATTTCAAAGGTAAAAGAAGAAGGGTTGGTAGAGGCTTACATGGATAGGGAGCATAGTTGAGGTAATGAATGTGAATGTGCAAGAACTTAAAGAACCAGTGATTTGGATACAGGCCTACTATGCTAAAGTCATGAAGAGACAGACTTCACTGAATGACTAAACAACAGAAGGAATATTTATATGTGTTGATAGGAACGCATTGCATTGTTTTTGTGTACTTAGAATATGATATACTGCTTAAGTTTCATTATAATGATAATGTGCTAGATTTCTGTCATTTTGAGTGTGAATATTAATATTGTTTTGCTATATAATAGGTGTCATTTGTTGTTTATTGCATTATATTAATTAAGTCACAATTTTCCAGTGGGATTGATTTGCACTCTCTGTATTTTATGTTTAACTATGTTGAAATTATATGGCGGACACTGAACTATAGAAACCAGCATTTTGTCTACTTTGATAAGAATATTATATTTTTATTTTTATTTTCTGTGTAGTACTGATTTTTTTTTCACTTAAGTTTGTTAAATTGAGCACTGTGTTAATACAGGAGCTGGGTCATATATTTTATTCTGCTAAAAGTAAGCAAACAATGTAAGATAGTAGTGCTATGGAAAAGAAAAATGCAAAAGAACAGGTAAAAAGCAATAAGCTTTCATCCCTGCTCATAGACAGTGGGTATGACCCTGTTTGGAATACTGTATGCAGTTCTGCAGACTTCATCATTCTAGGGACATTGGGCATGGCAATAAAAATAATGTTATGTGGTCTGCATCAGAAGTCATATAATGGGGGACTATAACAGTATAATATACATAGTTTGGAACAAAGGAAAAAAAGAAGGCCAAGAGAACAGATGATATAAAATGCCTCAAAGATATTAATATAGTTTGAGTGACTGCCATGCTTAAGACAGTGAGATACATGTGAACAAGACTTTAAAAGAAGGAGTTTCTTAGTGTTTCCTGAAGCTAGACATTGAATACTTCTTATCCGTGGATAACCTCACCTTCTTCCCTTATTTCTTAGTTATCTGTAGAGCAGTTACCGCACTCTACATCTGATCAATTTATGGACTAATTATGCCTAATCTATATAAACTAGCCATTGTTCAACTTTGCTAAACAGAAGGTGGAGATCTGATGGAGATTCAGAGCTGCTTCCTTGCTGTGCTGTTTACCAGAGTTTTTTGAAAAATGCATTCACCTCTGGTATAAGGAGATTGCAGAAACACTAATAAAGGACAAATCTGAGTAAAACTACAAGAATTCTGACAAGAAAATTACCCGGTCATCAGAAGTGGATACAGATTGGAGATTCACAGGTAATGGGACAACAAGCTTTAGTCTAGTCAGTAAGCTGTAGTATGGTTTCATAATCCTTATGGAGGGATTGGATGGATGGCAACAACAAAGTGTCAAAGTACAGGATGCCAGATATTATCCTGTTGAGCTCATTCTTGAAAAGGAATAATAAGGGCGAGAAGGAACTTACATCAGCAGACCAAGGTTGTCTGCCAAATGAGCAAAATAGAGACATAGTCCATTATTTTGAAGGACAACCTGTCAAGAGCTTGTTTTTGACATCTTGGATTGAGTGCCTCACACTTCCATGGTGACAGCCTTCTCATACATTTTATATGAATACTATCATAGATTAGGGAGAGCAGTACTATGTGCACAGACTGGACTGTACCCTTTTCATTAAGATAGTATGACAAATACGTACCAGTGGTGAGGGTGTAGGGAATTATTTTTGCAACTCTGCAGCATGTCAGGGATTTGGTTGATAAGATGTGATAGCTCCACTTGTTGGCTTGTCTATGAATCTGTTTTTCTGGCAGCTTAAACTCAATCAGATGGCAACTGATGACTTGGATATCAACAAAGTAGGTCACACCCCAAAACAGCATCACTAAATGCTGTTTACATGAGTAAAATTAACTGGGATTTACTTGACCAAAATTAACCAGGACTCACCATCATCAAACCCACACAGCCAAGAGATTACTACTTGTTGAGACAGGAACCATGTAACATACTGATTCAAGAGTTCCTCTCTCATTCTATATCATTTAAAACATTCGAGCTTAAAACTACTCACATTTGGAAAACAGTGATTGAAGAGCACAGAATCTCTTGCAAGACTGACTTTTTTAAGGAGAACTCTTAAAAACTCATCACCAGCTGTGCAGACGAAATGGGGGGAACCATGTGGCTTATTTGCTGATTAGAGTGTAGACAGCTGCTTTACAAGTGAGAACATATACAACCAGCTAAATAACATGGATTCAGACTCTAGAAACAATCACTTACATAAAATAATGGAATTACAAAAAAGTAACACGTCTGTAAATAGGTTGGATTGTATACAGCAATCAGATAAAAGGCTGAAAGAAAAGGAGACTACAGTTACAGATCATTCTGAACAGCTGGCATTTATGTCTGTGGATATTAACAGTGTTAAACAGATTGGTTGCACCAGAAGAAAAGCTGAAATTGCTGTAAGCACAGCTAATTAATGAACAAGACAAGAGAAAAAGTAAGAATTTAAGATTTGCTGGGGTGCCATAACAGGAAGAGGAATTGGACTGTGTAGACTATATGAGAAGGAAAACTGCAGCCTGGGAAAGTGTGCATGGGCTGCTTATTCATCAGCACTTAAAGGTCAAACTGGCATACCTCATTATGATTAGATTTGAGAAATTTAGTAACAGAATATTTTCTGTCAGCAGTCTAGACTCCATGTAAAGTAAAAATACAAATATATAAAAAAGTTTTTTTAAAAAAAGAATGCTTTTTATTGAGTCGCTGTAAAAGTAAAAAATAAGGAAGAAGAGTGAAAACTCAGAAAAAGAAACACAGACAAGCTGATTTCAGAAAAGCATTTGAGGTTGGTTTTGCTGACTGTGATAATGAGGTACCAGAAGAAGTAACAGGAATCAGAAAAAACAACCTCATATGCTTTTCTGAAATCGGTTTGTCTGTGTTTCTTTTACAAAGTTTTCACTCTTTTTTATTTTTTACTTTTTAAAGTGACTCAATAAAAAGCATTTTTTTTTAAATAAAATCTTTTTTTTTAATATTTTTCTTTTTTACTTTTTAGTTTTTAAGTAAAATATTATCTGTAGTGTGTAGGAAGATGTGTGTGTGAGAGAGAGAGAGAGAGAGTTTGTGTATGTGT
The DNA here is from genome assembly GCF_019279795.1 of Protopterus annectens. Lineage (NCBI taxonomy): Eukaryota > Metazoa > Chordata > Ceratodontiformes > Protopteridae > Protopterus > Protopterus annectens. The sequence goes on along the minus strand of NC_056744.1, from coordinate 848,413,136 downwards.
GTGTGTGTGTAGGAAATGATGTAGGTTTTTGTTTAAGGCCGCTTGTAGTACAGTGCATTCCGCTCTGTCCCTCTGTGGTCCTGTCACGTCTTTGTAGGTATGTCCTTCACCAAAGAGCAGTTCAGCATTTCCGTCTTGCATTGTTGTGTCTCTGGGACTCAGTGTGATTGTGTGTGTGCATTTCTCATTTAAGTCCACTTGTAGTACAGTGCATCTTGCTCCTAGAGTGTGTGTGTGTGTGTGTGTGTGTGTGTGTGTGTGTGTGTGTGTGTGTGTGTGTGTGTGTGCGCGCGCGTGTGTGTGTTTGTGCACATGTGGAAAATGATACATGAAATAAGGAATATGCCAATATAATATTAGAATAGTTTTAGTCCACATTGGATGGCCAGTATTTGTAAATGTACAAGTGCTTTGGACTCAGTGTGTTTTTGCGTGTGTGTGTGTGTGTGTGTGTGTGTGTGTGTGTGTGTGTGTGTGTGTGTGTATGTGTGTGTGCGTGCAAGAAATGATGCAGGGAGATGTGATACAGAGTGTGTGTGTGTGTGTGTGTGTGTGTGTGTGTGTGTGTGTGTGTGTGTGTGTGTGTGTGTACAAGTCTGTATTATCGAGACAGCTTTTTAATGAATTTGGGTTTGCGAGATAGCAGAAAAAATGCTGAGCTTCGCTAGGCATTTTTTTCCACTGTCTTGCGAAAGTGTGACAGAACCACAGAAGGACAGAGAGACAGAGCCACAAAGTCAGCTTCAATAAAAAGCATTAAAATAATAATAATAATAATAATAATAACTAACTAATAATAACAATAATAAAAATCAGGTCCTTGCTATTCTTATTCATGTTAGTCTAGCAATCTGCAGTTTTATGCTTTCATCTAATCTTTGGTGATGATGTGAAAGAATCATTCTGGGATATCTAGAAATGTAGTAATTATATTTACTAACCCAATATTTGAAGTGGTAGAATGAATTGCACTATGTTGTCTGATTTTTATGATTCTAAATGTCTGGGGAGTTAATGCGTATGTGTATGATTATAAAGCATACATTTTCATTTTAGCAAATGATATGAACCCTTTCAACTTTTAAGTTTCTTGGTTAAGTTTGCTTCAAATGTAAACTGTAATGAAGTTACTCCAGCTGTTACTTTCCAATTATTTTCAATAAACCAGTTTTCTTATTTAAAAGATGGAATTCATCAAGACAGAACAGAAATGTAGTTTGTCATGTCACATCTATTGGCAATGAACTTTACCTTAAAGTTATATTTATGTTTGCAAAGTTGTATTGAATCAATGAATAGAAAACTGTATAAAACATAAATGAAGTGAGATAGATTCATAAACAGGTCCTTAAAGTACATCATCTAAATTAAGACACCAAATTGATACATTTTATTTTAGTAACATCAAATGCTATAAGCCTGTACTCTTTCTTAGTCAAAAGAGTGACTGTTTCAGTATTGCAGTTTCTTGTTGGCTCATGACAAACCATAAAAATTATGGCAACAAGTCTGAATGGATCTAGTGTGTGTGTGTGTCTAGAAAATAATGTATGGAGATGAGAGATTTTGTGTGTGTGTGTGTGTGTGAGTGTGTGTGTGTGTGTGTGTGTGTGTGTGTGTGTGTGTGTGTGTGTGTGTGTGTGTGTGTGTGCAAATAATGTACGGAGATGAGAGATTGTGTATGTGTGTGCAGGTGCAAGTTTGTATTAGCGAAACAGCATAAAAAAACGACAAGCTTTGCCTGTCGTTTTTCCACTCTCTCGCTAATGACAGAAGGGCGATATTTTACTTAAAGAGTAAAATATTGTCCCTCTGCCATTATTAGAAAGCTTTTTATTGAAGTTGGCTTTGCAAGATGGCAGAAAAACATGCTGAGCTTTGCTCTGCAGAACGCTGTCTGGCGAGAGCATGACAGAACCACAGAAGGACAGAGAGACAGAGCCACAAAGCCGACTTCAGTAAAAAAGCATTCTAAAAATAAAGGAAAGCACAGTTTATTGTGAACAAGACTCTTATAATGAAACTAAAATCATAGCTCTCAACCTCTTATCTCCAGATTGAGTGAAAAATCCAGAAACAACCAGGGACGATCAGGGAGACTCTTTATTAACACTATTAACTTGAGAAGCTAGCAGAATAAGAGAATGTGAATTAACATGCATTTTCTGAATTAAAAAATGGCGCAGTGGTGCAGCAGTTTGTGTTGTTGCCTCACAGCAAGAGGTTGCCTGGTTCAATTCTCAGGTGGGGTGCCTTCTATGCAGAATCTGCATGTCCTCCCTGTATTTGTGTGGGTTTCCTCTGGGTGTTCCAGTTTCCTCCCACGTTACAAAGACATGCATCTGGAGCATTTCTTCCTGGGCCTCCTCTGAAAATTGGCTCATTCCAAGTTGGGCTTTCCTGGTAAACAAATGTCAAATAAATTAAAATAAATAATAAGAATACAATAACTCTGATTATTGTCATTATCCAAGTGTAATCCACTAGTTTTTGGAAGGATTAGGATGGAAAGACAGAACAAAAATTAGGGATGTCTCTAAAAATCTGTCTGGCTTTCCTTCCTTCTAGCAAAGTCTGATATTTCCAAAAATAGAGATTATGTATGATGTATTCTGCACAGTTAAAAGTTTTCTCCAAGGGAGTCCAGTCAACCTCTTTTCAGCAGAAGATGATTGTGTAAATTGAGTTGGCTTCCAGAGATGGGGTTTCTGCAGGTGAACAGCTACAAGTACCAAGACAGGCAAGGAGGAATATCTTGGAAGTGGTCACTGAGCATCAAAGGGTAGATGAGCCTTTTCCATTTGTAAGAAGGATGGACGATTTGTTTGTAAAGCAGGACAGAGGGGCTAAAAGTTAAGCTACAGAGGGAGAGGATCAGCTCATTGAGGAATGTTAGGTAGAAAGAACTGAACTTATATGAATATAATTGCAAACTTACAAATAGGAAATGATTTTGCTCTCACATGAATAATCTAGATTATGACTGGATTTTTTCTGTATTGGTAATTAACTACAGTGCCAAAAGTAAGTGTCAAAAATTGTTACTGTTTGTAATTGTGGTCATTTTCTTCATTAGTAAGTATAAGAAGTTAAGTTGCTCTTTTTAGACGAACAAAGAATAAATATGCAAGGCCAGATAGTAGTCATGTTATTTTTGCAGCAGACTTATGAAAATCTTAAAACAGTAATGGCAATTTTTTTATTTATAACAAAGAAAAATCGGTTAAGGTTCTTAAACTGCTTTAAAGCAGTCTTGAGCTGGAAATAGCTCAAAATGACCAAGGTTGAACAAATCCTGCTCATGGATTTCAGAAGTTCACCTAATAGCCACATTTTAAGATCATTCACTAAAGCTGGAGAGTTTTAAGCAAATGAGTAAAGAAAATAAAGAAAAAAATTAAGAAACCTGAGTACTTTAAAAGTAGAGAATTAAGTAAGAACTATAATTTAAAAAGCTATTTATCAGAGACGTGTTTGTAACAAACTATAAGTGGAAAGATGTCTATATGTGATAGGAGTAAACAGTTATCATAAAACACACACACACATATGCATGCATGTATACACACACCACACACACACACACACACACACACACACACACACACACACACACACACGCACGCACGCACAAGAGCCAGCAGGTAAATGTATCAGATGGTAACAATTTTATTGCCAGGAGCAATGGCTGCACTGTGTTAAGTCAGCTATTGTAATGAGGCAAAATTAAATAATTTCTTTACTAGTCATCTACAAGCAAGAACATAGTGCATTGTAACAAAAGCTTATGCCTAGTCTACACTATTTAAACTGAAAGTATTTACAACTGGCAGAAAACAAGATGCCTAGCCATATCAAAAAGGAGTGTCTCAAAGGATCTTGTCATGTGCTATGTTTGTTGCCAGGCATGTGGGATTAACATGTATCTGCTACTTTTTACTTTCCCTTGTCACATATGTGCAAGTTGGCAGAATATTTGTTTCATACCCATTGTATTTTTGCACATTCTTAGAATACAATCTTTGATCATATCATCATGAATCTCATATCGGCTTTAGTTGCATTTTGCCACAATCCTTTGTATATTCCTGTACAGTGCATTCAGTTAAGTATTCAAGGAAGCCTGTTATTGCAGAATTATCCTCTATCAGCCTGACTTCTAATTGGAGTTAGAGAAAAACTACTAAAATCTACTTTAATGAGACATATGTGTATTTCTTAGTAATAATCAATTCAACGTTGATTATCAACATTCCCATCAATGTGTAAGCTGTTAAAACAAATGTAATGCATTGTTGGTACTTAACCCTATTTTGTCTTCCTTTGCTATACTGCAAACATCCAAGCAAAATGTTAAAAATACATGGGATCTAAATAATGTCACCAGTTGCTGTTCCACAAATAAAGAATATCAAATGTCAAAATAACATTTTAAATGTCTTTTTTTTTCTCCAAAATCTCTTTATTTCAATTTTCTTTTTTTCAAATAATAACAACAATACGGTAACTCAAAAACACAAATAAACAATACAAATACCTATCTAAAGAAAACAGACAACAATCTTGTTCCAAAAAATTATACATATATATATATATATATATATATATATATATATATATATATATATACACAATATATAAAGACTGCGGTGGTGGTGCTGCGGTAGCGTTGTCGCCTCACAGTAAGACGTTGTCCTGTTCGATTCTCAGCTAGAGCGTCTTCTGTGTGGAGACATGCGTGAATGGGCGTACCTTCGTTGAAGGTTGTGCATCAGGGCTGGCAACTCGGCACATAAAAATCTACTGCCAATCATTAGCGGACCGGAGTTCCGCTTTGGCGACCCCTAACCGGGAAAAGCCAAAAGACATATATATACAATATATACACAAGAAGTCACTACATCGTCAAGTAAAGTATGAGAATTCTTATGTTCATTTGGTTTCATACGGGATAGTTAGAATGGGGATAGTCTATATATAAAGTAAATATAGAAATTTAACCATTTATTTGTATGTTTAGGGAAAATATCTAGTTACACATATACTAAGAAAAGGGAGAAGATGCAAGAAAGACTGGTTATACTACATAATTTCTTATTTAAAGGTTAACTTTTCATGACAATTTGTAGGCAAATTTTATTTGTCAAGAATTATATCTAGCAAGTAACACCAATATTTTTGGTAATAGCGTTTTTTTGTTTTTGAATAAATTAATTTGTGAGATGAGATATATTTGATAGCAAGATTGCTAAAATTTTCCCATGTAATTGGTGACATGACATTCCAATTCTTTGTAATAAAGAATTTAATAAGGGCACACATCATAATAAAGACATGTTTTAATATTTTTGGGAGTTGATTGATATTAATGTACAATATAGCTGTCTCCCAAGTAAGGGTTGATTTTTCATATCCCATCTTCTCTAATCTTACTCTCAAGGAACACCATAAGTTGTGTATCTTAGCACAGTTCCACATGACATGTAAAATATCAGCTGTTTGATCCGGACAATGGGGACATATAGGCGAAAAGTTAGGATTGAATTTATTTAATTTAGATAAGGTATAATATAGATTGTTATTTACCATAATTTGTGTATATAACAGCTTCTTGAAAGGAATGAATTTGATTGTATTTTCAAAGGCTAGTTTCTTATTTTCTTCAGTCAGTGATTGATTTTTTGTTTGCCAATAGTTTGAAAATAATAAAGAATTCTGATGTTTTGCACTCATTACAATTTTATAAGTCCTAGAAATTGTTTTCCCTTTAATTGCAAGATTTTCAAGTATTAATTTAACTAAATCTATGTTCTGGTAAGTCAGTGTGTATTTGTGAGAATTTAGCATTTATAAGATGATGAAGTTAGTTAAGGATAATACTATATTTCATAGGAAGTTTGAGTTCAAGTCTCATTTGCCCCGTGTTAGAGTCTTTCCATTGGTATATATCCCATATTGTGTAGTCTTTTATCAGGGGGTAGTTTGTTAGATTTACTGGTTTATTATTTATTAGTAAATTAGGATTTAGGTGTAACGGTTGTATAAGGGCAAAAGTATCAGCTAATTGCAATGATTTAAATTGTTTCTGTGTTGTAAGAATCATGTTTTTAATTAGTGAGTGTAAATTCTTTGTGTATATGCTAGCCTGGTTTAGATTCAAGAATGGTAAGGATTTGATATTACAGCCAAGGGATTTCAACTGTTCATACCAGATTTTGGTCCACTGGGGTGTCCAAGTATTTATATATGAGTCATAGTTTATTATTTGTATTAGTCTGTATGCAGTAATTATACTATAGTAAAGCTTAAAATCAGGTAACCCCAATCCCCCCTTATCTTTGGCGAGTACAAGTTTTGCATATTTAATTCTGGTAGATTTGGGATGCCATAAGAATCTTGATATAGCTTTTTCCATGGCAAGGAAGAAGTTTTGGGGACTATTTGAAAAGGTAGCATTTAATTGAAAGAGTATTCTTGATAACATTTTAAATGTTAAATATCAGATCATATTTCTTATACATACCAAGATGCACTTGTCAAATGTCAAATCACATTAAATATTCTTTTATCAAAATCTTCTCATTCACACATATAGGTTCATAGGTTCATAGGTGTGTACTAGGCTAATGGCCCTGGAGCCTTTACAAGCCTAGCCCATAGGATTACCCTAGCATTGTGCCACTTGACCTTAGTTCCTAGTGCCTCTGTCGAGTAGAGCCACTGGAGTGATCCTCAGGGTGAATTTTCTATTTCATTTCCACTCATCAAGATTTCTCTTGAAGAGGGCCAGTGAGGTACTCTGCTTGACATGTATGGGAAGTCTATTACATAGCATGGGCAGTCTCTGGGTTATGAACCTGTCCCTCCAGTATGTTCTGTTGATTGTGGTAATGAGGTTGAGGTCCCTGGAGTGTGTGGTGTGGAAGGACTGGGATTACTTTAGATGTAGCATTTCTAACAGAGCTGGGTGAGACATGGCTTTGTAAGTCAAGCAGAGATCACCTCTAAGTAGTCGATATGATACAGAGAATAGTTGGAGTTTTTTGAGTCTGTCCATATAGGACAAGTGTTTAAGGCCTAGGATCCTCTTTATGAGGTACTTTTGTGGCCTCTCCAGTTGTTGGAGGTGTCTAGTGAGGTACATGCCAAATGGGGCATTGTACTCAATGACTAGCCTAATGAGGGAAGAGTAGAGGGAGACAATGACCTTTTTCTTCCTGGATGCAAAACCCTTAGTAATGAGATGGGCCACATAAAAAGACTTTCTGACCACAGTGGCAATGTGGTGGTCAAAAGATAGGTTGCTGTCAACCTGTGTTCCCAGATCACTTATAATGCCTTCTGTGTTCAGAGGACTACCATCAATGTGGTAATTCAAGGGAACCGGGTTTTTCCCAAGGGGGATGACGACACAATTTTTGGCATTGAGCTTAAGGCCATGGTTCTGACACCAGTCGTTGGTCTCATTGAGGCCTTTCTATAGGATGTCAACATCACTTGGGGAGTTAATAATAGCTCCCAACTTGCAATCATCTGTGAACTTTGTCAGCCAGAGTTCGTTCGTGTTGGCCTGGACTTCAGAAAAGTAGATACCAAACAGGAGAGGACGCAGGATTGAACCCTGTGGGACTCCACTCGTGACTGGTCAGCAGTCTGACTTGGAGTCAGCTACTTTCACATTGTGGGTTCTATCTATGAGCCAGTTTGCAACCCGCCTAGTGATATAGGGGTTGATGCCTAGCTTAGTGAGTTTTTCTATGATTCCTGAGTGCGGAATGGTATCAAAGGCCTTGGCCTGATGAAGGTAGGCTGTAAGAACCACCTTGCCTTCATCCACAGCTCTGATGACTGACTCAAAGAAGTCAACCAAGTTGAGCAGGCATGATCTACCCTTCACAAAACCAAACTGTGTAGGATCCAGAGTTTGGAGATTCCCTATATCCTTGTTTATTGGGTCCATGATGATGTGTTCCATAGCTTTGCATATCAGACTCATCAGGCTAATTGGGTAATAATTCCCAGGGTCTGTAGTCGCTCCTCCTTTGGGGAGAGAGATGACTGTAGCAGGGCACCATTTGGTAGGGAGAAAGCCTGAGGTGAGGCTGTGATTGAACAGGGCACACAGGTGAGATGCCAGTTCATTCTGTAGTTCATGTAGAACACAGCCAGGGATATTGTCAGGTCCCATAGAAGAAGCTGTATTCTTGGCCTTGGACAGTGCTGTTTTTATCTGTGCAGCAGTAATACTGGGTGCTTGGCAATCTACTGGTATTGTGATTGGTCCTTGGGGGGGAGGGGTAAAGTTAGCACTGAATCTGACAGCCAGTATATTGGCAATATCTATTGGCAAGGTATAGGAGGTACCATTATGCAGCAGCTCAGAGCAAATCTGGGTATTGCCATGGAGATTCTTTACATAACTATAGAAGGCCTTGTGGTTGTCTTTACTATCTGTTGCAATTCTGTTTTCATAGCTAGTTTTAGAGGATTTGATGCAGGATCTCAACCTTTTGTTGAGGCTGATAAGGGAGTTTTTCCAGTCTTGGGACTTCGCCTTATTCCACATCAGTTTCCTCCTTCTGTTGTAGAGTTTGTTTATGGTGGGGGACCACCAGATTGGCTTCCTTTTTTATGAGGAGAGCATATTGGTTCTATTGGGTATGGCGAGATCCATGCATTTGTGTATGTGTTCGTACAGTGCATTGGTGTATGATTTGGTGGTCATGCAACTATTCTCCATTTGCATGGGTGCCATGAAGTTAGCCACCTCTGTTTTTAGGAGTCCAAAGTTAGCTTTGGAGAAGTTTTTCATGGTGGTTACCTTTGTCGGGGTGGGGGGTGGAGTGGGAGGAATGTGGATTTCCAAGGTGATTAGTTTGTGGTCGGATCTAACCAGGGAGGAGTTGACTACTGGTGTAGAGCAATGGTCGCCCATGTTAGTAATGACCAGGTCAAGGATGTTGCTACCTCTAGTGGGGGCAAGAATGAACTGGTCCTGAGCATTGGAATTAATGAATTCCAGAAAGCATTTGGCAAGTGTATTGGTACATGAGTAGTTTTCCCAGTTAATGGAGGGGTAGCTGAAGCCGGCCAGTATGAGAGTGTTAGGTTGGACCCTAATATTCTCCAGGGTGGTTAGGAATGTGGAGTGTGAGTCTTGGGACATGGTGGGGATCTATAGCAGGCTACGACCTGAATTGCTGTCTTACCCAATGTTAGCTGCACCTGAAGTATCTCAGATGCATTATGCTGGGCTACCAGTCTGGAGGTGAGTGCAATTGTGCATCATTTATGAATATGGAAACACCACCACCTTTGGAGCTTCAGAATGAGTTATAGCCTGGTAGCACAGGGGTGCTTTCTGCTGCCTTGAAGCAAGTCTCTGTTACAGCACATATGTCAATGTTCACCATTTTAAGGAGTGCTTCGAGTGAGTGCATTTTGAGATTTAGACTTCTAGCATTGAGCAGCATGACTCTCAGATTGCATTTGTTTATAGCTGTTACGGTGGTAATTTGGTCTTTGGAACACCGCCTAAAAAAGGCACTTTAGGGGTGGCAAGAGCCTTGGCCAGTATCCAGAAGCCCAGGGGTGACAGATGCAGGCCATCTCTGGCAAAGCATCGAGGTCTGTCAATTATGTCATCCCAGGCAGACAGATACTTTGATCCCCTTAGAATGACACCAGAAACTTAGCCAAATTTTGAAATCAATAATTTTCTGCTTGTACTGTGGTATCATTCTAGGTAATGGTAGGATGCTGCTCAAGGCTAGGGTCATACCTGCCTGGGCTACATAATCCAAGAGCTCCTCCATGTCTCTTTTCATGTAGTCCAGGAAGGTACGTCTCAGGTCATTCACACCCACATGTACAATGACGAGTCATATTTGTACCTGTTGTTGAGGGACCTGAATGCGTGCATTTTGTGGTGGATCCTGGTACCTGACAGTCACTTGACTGTTACTTACTCCTTATTTAACCTAGTGAGTGGGACATCAGTGTGCCTCACTATCAAGTCATCTATGACTAGTGTGTTGGGCATGCTGTTTTGCCTTACGGGCTTTGGTTGTCTGGCACACTGTTTAGGAGAGTTATGTGTCTCATGATTAGTGTTGTATTGTGGTGGTCAGGTGCATTTCTGCCCTGGAGGTCTCTACTGTTTGGGTAGATTTTTATTGAGAGCTTCCATGAAGGTGGGTGTGTGGTTTGTGTTTTTATGTGAAGGCAGTGCTGGTGTGTGTTCTGGAGGGCTATGTGTTCCATGTGGTGTGGTGCAAGTGTTGACCTTCTCCTCTTGCCCAGCTATTTTGGTCTTGGCTGAAGAGTGCATGGCTTCCAGTTTGGATATATAAATGCATCTCTCACAAGTCTGAGTGTTGGGAGGTAAGAGAAAAGGGTTGTCAGTGTACATGAGGCAGTTGCTACATTGCCTCAGGATGCCTAAGTTCACCAGGTTAATAAGAGAAAGCACAGGGAACTGACCTTTAGACATGCCTGGAGGGGTGGGCATTAATAAATACTGGAGCTGTTTCCTTGTAGAACGTTTAGTGCTGGTAGCACTTTTGTGTGCTACAATAATTGCTACAAGAAGTCTGGTAAATTGCTAAACTAATAAGCTAGTAAAAGTGCAGGAGAGGATAGAACTGGTAGATCTAAGGGAAAAACTGACGAGCAGACTTTGGCACCATTCAGAAGCTTACAAACAGTCCTGGATACATCAAATCTGTATCTGGACTTGATTAGTTACAGGAAAGGTGGGAAACAAACACAGATGAGATATAATACAGAACAGTCACAAGATGGAACAGGCATGCTGAAAAACATCTAATTTATTCAACAAGGTAATGTGCAAGCCCTAATTCTAAGTATACATTTTATTCTTGCTCATTTACATGTCTAAATCCTGCGGTAATATGTAAACCTAGCTTTCCAATGCTAAAACAAAAATAGTGGCAAAACATCTAAGACCCAAATTCAGTGGCTGTGTTGTTGTAAAATATATTTCACAGATCCCTCTCTTCTTGATTGTCAAGTATATAACCTTTGATTAGCTAGCCACATGCTCATTCTCTGAGGTTACTGAGCACTTACAAATCATATATATATATATATATATATATATATATATATTAGATCAGAACATTTCATGTTTAGACCATAGACCAAAACATTTAACTTTTGAATTACTAGAACCCCTGAAAAAGTTAGTAACTCTAGGAATGTAGATGTAGATGTAGAATGAATCAACTGAGTGATATATACGTTAGTTCTCTTAGTGATATACCCATTTGCATTTTTATATATTTGAAGTCATAACCCCTTAATTTAATTTATTTCCCTTTATTTCTTCCAACTTTTTTATTGTGTTCTTTAACTTTTAGCATCCTGTTTCTTACATTTCTTCAAGATGCTTTGATTACTGAACTCTTGTAGGAAAATCTGAAAAAAATTGTTCCACAAAATTATGATCCTTTTCTGTTAATTTTATCTAAAAAAAAAACTTTCTTTGTGAAAATCTACATATGTATAGATGTGTACATTAATACAGTTGTGACCATACTGTACCAATGACAAGCTGTAATACTGTAACCCATTTGAAACTGCATCATGAATTCCCAAAGGACATAACTCTCAACTCTGTTGCTCAAGAATCAGTGATAAAGCCAAAAGCAGTGAGGCACAAAAGACCAAAATTAGAGTTTATGTTTAAATATTACTATATATCACTTAAGAATTAATAGAACAAGATGTTTTGCATCAAAACACATTTTCTGAACAATAAGAAGTATGACACTCTAATATCTGGCATTATGGACTCACTGGAATTCTTAGTAATTTACCAGTAAGTCAACTACTTTCCAAAGGAAAGGGTAAAATATGAGGCAACATCAGAGACATACTGCAGAATCAGGGAGAGTTGAGAGGTATAGCAATATATATTGGTTACCATCCTTTTCATAAATGAAGGTTTACGTACAGCTGTCCACAATGTTTCTAATTTTGAGATTACTTGTTAAAGCCAAGTTAATATGTTTCTCTTGAACTGTCCAATAAACATATTAAATGCTTGTCTGTAGTTTTCTGACATGTTAACTTTTAATACAAGATGTCACTGCTTGACTATTACTGTATAGCATAAGACAACCTAATCTCTATGGACAGACTAGCAGTTGTTGCTTAGCCAGGGCTCAAACCTGGAACCTTCTCATTAGGAAAAGTTAAACTTAATTGTTTACCTCTCCATTTTGTAAACATAAAACATGTATATTATTTAATGTCCTAGCAATACAACAGATTGATTTGGTTTACCTGTTCAGATCTTGTCCCTTTCATGTAGAGGCATAATACTTCATGTGAAAAAATATGCTTGTATGTCTTCTTTACATCATTCAAGACTACTAGTCTCATCATCTTGTCTATCACAAATTTACACAGAATATACTGCCAATGTTCAATGCAGCTAAGATTATAAAATTATTACAACTGATGGCAGTGCATGTAACTCTGTTTGGTATCCTATGTAGCCTAGTTAGAATGTCTTACAAAATCTCAGTATACTTACATAGCTTATAAATCAACCATTCAATTCACTGAGTCAGCAAATGCATTATATATGAACATACTAAGAAAACCGCATATAAATCTTTGTTTTCAAATAATGTCTATTTTGTAAACATATGGGCCCTTGGATGCACACAAAATTATATGTTTCTTCCCTTTATTACAGCTTTTCAAAAAGAAAACAAAACATCTTTCATACAGTTTAGTAACCAGACATTTTTCACAGTACTGCATTTTACATATTGTTCCATTTTCTGTAAAATCATTTTGCTATAAACCCTTTCCCATTTAAAATGCAGTAAGTACCTATACCATCATTGTCTTTAAAATATAAAATGTATTCTGTCACTAATAATCCTAAGATTATTCTCTCCTGAGCATTTATGATGTCTGTAAGCTTAAGAAAATAAATTTTGCGCTATATCTAAACCTTTCTTACACTTTGTAACTCTGGTAACCCTAGGTTCAGAACTCATGATAAGTCATAGGAACTTGTGTAGGTCACTTGTGCAATCAGACATCTGAAATAATATCAATTGGATATGTTTTTTTTCAGATTTGCATTAATCAAAGAATATAAAAACTCTTTAATTTGTTTATCAAGCTATAAGCTTTTAAAAGTCACTTCTCTGAAAAAAAATAATTAAACCCTGTCATCTCTACAGTGTAGCATACAATAACTTTTGCCTAAAGAAAAAAAAAAAATGTCATGTTCATGAAAATTACATTATTCTGAGTGCATGTGTGTGTGTGTGTGTGTGTGTGTGTGTGTGTGTGTGTGTGTGTGTGTGTGTGTGTGCGCATGCGCGAGTGCAAAATGTCTATTAAACAAATGTGTAACATTACCCTTAAAATCTCATATCTTGTACTCTGAATAAAACAATATCATACCATATTTAGTATCTTTCATATATAATAAAATAAACCTGTTGCTACTTTTCTAAGATTCAAAATTCAAATATATTCAAATTTTCTATTAAGGCTCTGTACTCCACACACTGCATTGTTTCCAAGCATTTACTTGGTTGATTTTCTACCAACTTGTATATATTTAGTTTAGTTCTAAATGTAACTCAAGATAATTTTGTGGCATATGTAAATAGTTTGTTCATTGTTTTTAATTGTCTCTGGAGCTTTTCTCCCTTGGACTCTGCTGAAAAATGGCTTTTACCCAGTCAGACTATCCCAGTAAACAAGTGCTAAATAAATAAAAATAAAAAATAAGAATATGTGCGACATGTGCATGACTAGAACTTCCTGTAAATGTAACTCAGTTAAATATGTTAGTAACCAGGCCTCTTGATCTGCAGAAATAAGAAATCTATTATTAAAACATATTAGTTGAAATGTCATATTGCAACACGATTTCTGCAATATACATGTTTCAAGCAAAGCCCATCCAGCAATTCTAAAATATTACCCCACTGACAAACATCCAGCACAGTTCTTAGTGCATTCTAGACTTCAAGTTTAACAGTATCATTACTTAAAAAGATTTACCTTAGAAACCCTGTGTGAACACATAAAAGTTTCCTATAAAGAAACAAAATCTAAAAAAAAAAAAAAAAAAAAAAAAAAAATATGGTATTAGGTATTATCCAGATACTACTTCTTATTTTCTGTTACCTGTCATCCAGCATTGTCATCCGTCACTGACATGTTTTTCTTGAAGGAAAAATAAAGACCACATAAAAGACGTGTAATTCAAAAGAAAGTCTACATTCAGAAAGAAAGCATCTTTTTTAAGGCTAAGTGCCTATATTAGCCAGGCAGAATGTCTGAAGATAAATAACTGTGCAAGCACTTTCATCTTACAGGCATAGTGATTATAAATCTTGAAAAGTTTGGTAAGCATTTTCTCAGTTTATGAAAGATCTTTTTTTTTGTAACAAATGTTACTCATTAAACTCAGTCACCTCTGTATTCAGCTTTAAAACCCATAAACTCAGATGTGTGTACTGACAACATTTCATTGTACTAGGCAGTACCAGCTGCTCTCAGTTATCTTCTTTATACCTACAGGCATATTAAGTCACCCCCAGGATTCAATAATGCTTACACTAAGTGTACACTGTTCTGAATGAGCTGACAACACAGACATAACTCGCACCTTCTTCCTCCAAATTTTAGTTTTCCTATTGATATTCTTGCAGCTTTAAATACTGACAAAGATTCATAATGGTTACCACAAAGTGTAGACTGCATGTACACTTAATGTAATCTTTCTGAGTGACTAGAAAGCATAAAAAATGTGACAAGAATGATCTTGAATAGGATTCAATAATGCCTACACTAAGTGTACACTGTTCTGAGGAACAAACAACACAGACATAACACATACCTTCTTCCTCCTAATTTTAGTTTTCCTACTGATAATTTTGCTGCTTTAAATATTGACAGGGATTCATAAAGGTTGCCACAAAGTGTAGACTACATGTACACTTAGCGTAATCTTTCTGAGTGACTAGAAAACACAAAAATGAGATAAGAATTTTATTGAATACATATTGTGTACACTTATGTACACTTAGTGTAGGCCTTATTGAATCTGGCCCCATGTCTAGGTAGTACAATACGTATTTTAGGAAACAGCATATGGCAGTATGTCATTCTAATGCTGCTGTTCTGAGCCAACAGCCATACCAAGAAAATTAAACTGCATCATAGGTTCATCAAAATGTCCAGAAATTCATTTTATCATTATACAGATTACAACTATATTTTATTCCAGTTTCATGGCTTCTAGCATACACCATTAATATACTGAAAAGTATTAGACTCATTCTTGAACTTAATTCATTGTATTTACTCTCATCTCATTCCTTCACAAAATTATTCCTGTAATTAAAGAATGAAACTGTAAAGTTTCCAAGAATAAAGGAAGGCATGTATATGTGATTAGATTTCACAGGCAGACTTCTCTTTCTTAAACTAATAAGTTTGTTATCTTAATTAATTAATGTGCCTTTATTTATCGGGAAAAATCTGACTGGGTCATGCAGTCTATGATGTTTTAATTCAGTTGTTCCCTTAAAAAGCTTCTCAAAAAGTAATGAACAGCATACATTTCTCATTAATTTTACATTTCCTTGCTGCATAAAGGGTAACTATTTGTATGCTCATACAAACTGTTGATCTATCAGCTTTGATGCTGTTGATAAACCTCACCATATCATGTTATGCATCTTAGTAGTTAAAAATGTAACAAGTTCTGGCTTCCTAATTGTCATGCCACTGTATACTTTTACTTCATTTTCAGGGAATTGTGGAATGTAACCTGGTGGTATCTTAATGTAACAGCTAGAAAGACTTACTTTAGTATGCTATCAGATTTCTGGATAAATGGTGATGTACAGATCCTTTGATATTTATATTTGCTTCTGCATAGTGTCCACTGCACTTCTTCATTTTGAACCGTTTCTTTCCATTTGTTTCTTCCACGACATCTAAAATTACTGTTGACTCATCAAGTTCATTGAGGTTCTGGATTGCTGTTGTATACATGTTTCAGTTTCCTGATTCTAGTCCTGCCACACTTAGTTTTGTGGATTCCCATAATTCTTCTTACATACACCACTAACTTCATCTTAAACATATTTCTCTTCTAGAACAAAGCCCCAACCTGTTATAAATAATTCAGTGAAGACTGTCACAACATACGCATGAGTCTTGAGTCTACATTATATCATCAACCGCTTAGCTTGTCGAACACTGAAACGTCGACAGCTAAGGGTCAAAAACTTACAATCTCGAAGAGCCAGTTAAGTGAATTCTTTCATCGGGAAAGAATTTGCTTGACCATGCCAAACTAACATAAACTTCCAAACCGTAACAAAGTGGGGGCACCCCCCACCCCCCCCCGATGTGGGGGGGCTGTGCCCCCCACACCCCCCCTAAATAAATATACCAACTCCAAGATCGGTCTACATTGAGGAATGGGCAAATTCCCAATAATAGCCAAGCGAATTTTGTCCTGATGAAAGAATTAGCTTAACTGGAAATTCGAGACTGTAAGTTTTCGACCCTTAGCTGTCGACGTTTTGGCTTCGACAAGCTAAGTGCTCGATAATATAATATAGACCCTGAGTCTTTTGGTACTTGTCTCATTTGGTAGCAATCTTGCTGTCGTAAGCTATTTGCCATTCTTTGTCCTCATAGGACACAGCTGAGACAAGATTAAGTAATTTCTCCACAATTCATCTACAAACAAGAAAGCAGTGCATTATAACACAAACTTAAGCCCAGCCTACAGTATGATCTAAACTAAAACATATTTACAAATGAGACTAAATTAAGTTCCTAGTCATATCAAAAGGAGTAATGGTTCTTTTCATGCCGTCGATCTCGTTGATGACAGGCAGGTGGAATTATAATGTGTCTGCTCCTTCTTACTTTCCTCTTGTCATATGTCTGGAAGTATTCAGAGTGTTCCTCTCATGCAAGTTGTAGCTTTGCACAGTCTTAGAAAACTAACCTTGGTCATGTGACCTTGAATCTCACATCATTTTTGAGCTGCATTCTTTCACAATTCTTGATGTACTGTAGTACAATACAGTCAGTTGCATATCTGAGGATACCTTGTATTGCAGAACTATCCTATGTCAGCCTGATTTCTAACTGCCCTTAGAAAAACTATATATGCAAATCTATTTAAAACAGACAGATACACATTATTTAGTAATATCTGTTCACCAATGTCCTATATACCTGAAGATGGTATATAAGGTAGAGAAACAGGTGGGGGGGGGGGCACATTAGGGCAGCATACCCAAGACAGAGAGAATGAGTAAAATGCTTAAAGTTCTCACTGGCTAAGCTGACGAGTGGATTGAAGCTGTCTTTGGCCAATGTCAGCTCAGAAGCTTCTTTCTCTTCCTCCTCCTCCTCTGTGAAAGGAGGTAGCAGAATAAATATATGCAAATAGTTATGTTTGCTTAAGCAAATGTGCTGAACTAAATTCTGAAAGACAAACTGCTGGTTATGCTTGGATGCTTCATTTTGAATTTGATTTTAGTCGATATCATAATTGTACAGCTTAGTATCTAAATGGTCAGAAATCAGAACTGGTGTCAGCAGTTTGTGAAATACTATGATTGTTGCAATTCTAGATCTTCAGGACAGAATGGAGGGGAGAAGAGTGGGTGTCTCTTGACAGAACTGGTACAGGATGATGTTTTACAGGAGCTGGATAAAATACTTATACTGAATGGAGCTTGTTTTCTTGGAATGTAAATGGCCTAAGAACCCCTATTAAAAGGGGTAAAGTATTACCTGATGTAAGGAGGTACATACCTCAGATTCTGCTACAGCAAGAATTGCATCAGGTAGATGCACAGCATCTCAGACTTATAAAATCTGAATAAGCTGTCAGGGAGTTTTCAATGTAGATCATGGGTAGCAGAAGGGGAGTTTTAACCTTGATTATAACAGGAATCCCATTTGAGTTAGTGGACTAGAAAGCAGGCAGTGAAGGCAGGAATATAGATATTAAGGGTAATTTAGGAGTACTTAAAATAATGATTATTTTCCCCCTGGAATGAACCAACTTGTATTTGTAAAGGACATGACTCTTTATGGAAAACGGATGAGAAACCATTTAGTCTACCAGGAAGGGATAACATGAGCAAGATACATTCAGATTCCTCCTTTTCAAGGATACACAAAGTCATTATAACAAAGGCACATGCTCCCTATTTCTGTTTCAGACCATTCACCTGTGATTGTACAGTTGTAGTTGGATGACTGTAAAGTGGAGAACATTTGGAGAGAAAACATGTACTTATATGGAGAAAAAAATTAAAGAGA
Source organism: Protopterus annectens (assembly GCF_019279795.1). NCBI lineage: Eukaryota > Metazoa > Chordata > Ceratodontiformes > Protopteridae > Protopterus > Protopterus annectens. The sequence continues at coordinate 848,394,770 of NC_056744.1, read as the reverse complement.
ATAACATGGAGAGATTTAAGAAATGATGGGTAGAGTATCACAAATCTTTAATAATTTAGTATCAGTGTGAAACAGATCCAAGTCAGATTTAGTCGATTCTTTGGCAATTACAGAAAGAGCTACTGAAATCCCTAGACAAGTTAATAACAACTATAGAGCAGGCAGATGCAAAAGTTAAAGAAATGGAAGCATCATTGCAATATTAGGTGGACCAAGCCAAAGGGTTTCTTAAACTTAAGGAATTTTAGGTTACACCAGTCAGTCAAAATATCTGACTGTTAGGCTTAGGGAGCAGAGGGTGAAAAGGATGGTATTCTAAGATATCACTGAGGGCCTCAGTTTTTAGAACACCTGCTGACATATTAAACTGTTTTTCTGAGTACTACATAGGCCTATATCAGGAAGAATCTACAAAAGAGCCATCTACACAAGATTGAAGCCTACTTGGGATCTTCATTCCACAGAAAGTTATGCCCAGACCAGGCCATTCTTTAAACAAAAGCTGTGATAGAATGAGAGATAGACTTAATAACAAAGGAGCAAAAAAGGAGGGCATCTGGGCCAGATATTATACCAGAACAAGCATACAAGTGACAGAAAGAAGCATTTAACAGAAGTTTTACATAACAGAATTATTTTATGATTTCTGGTCAAGCCCCAGATTTGTGGAAGCAAGCCACTGTCATTTTTATATTAAAATGAAAAAAAGTCCCATGTAGCTAGGATCATATAGCATGATTTCTATACTGAGACAGTTACATATTATTTACAGCATCAATGGCTAAAAAGTTAGCAAGCAAACTCCTTAAACTTATACACAGTGATAAGACTTGGTTTGTCTCTGGAAGAACAAGTTTTCACAATTTCATTAAAACTTCTTTGGTAATAGATCAGCTAACCCATAACAGGCTGCAGGAAAAGCAAATGATCATGCAAACTTGTCTTTTCTCTTTACAAATTTAAGGCATATGAGATGATTCTTCCAGCAATTTATGCAGTTAGTGATTGCATTGTATAAGGATATTAAGACAAGAATAAAAGGATGCTAAGGCTAGAATTAAAGTGGGCACATGTGTTTCAGGGATGTTAGACATAAGCATTGATACAAGAAAGGGATGCTTGTGTGATGTTATGAGATAGTGACATCTGTGCCAGGGAGAGTAGGTCAGTACACGTGTGCATAGGCCAGCATAGCTAGCTGGGGATTTTTAAAGAATTTTATGTTATTTGACTGTCACACTGATTTGTACAAATGTTTGAGTTAAAAATATATTTGTAAAGTTAATTGTGTTAAAAATGCATCAACAATAGGACTTGCTGGACAGAAATAATGTATGCATGTATATTAGGTTGTATTGTTGTACCTGATCAAATGTGTATGTTTACCAGAGAACCCTGAAAGGGTGGAAAGTTTGAAATTGTGTTATAGCTTTTAGATGCTGCCACAGATCTTAACAAAGCTGTGTGTGTACTGTACCAGTGTCAGGTGACCAGGGGTGATGTCATCCTTTAACCAGCATCTGGTATCTTTGGAACTCTTAGCAACACTTTAGAATCTGACAGGAAAGATTCCTGACTGGTTATATATCTCATACATTCACACAAGACAAAAGGAGAGACATCATCTAGTTTTTGCTGTGGTAAGACACTCAGCACACATTAGCTTGCCCTGCTTTAGTAAGTAATCATGGAACAGTAATTCTTTAGTCAGTCAGGGACATTTAGTGAGAATAGTTCAGTATCATTTTCTGCATCTGTGAGAAACTATCCAACTGGATTATTTGTTATAGCTCTGTGGTTCAAACTATGCAAACTATGTTGTTTACTGTATTCAGTATTCTCATGTTTTCTGTTTTATTATTTATCATTAAATATTTTAATACCGTTCATTGTGGCTGGTCCTTTATAGAATACTTTTAACATCTTATGCTTGTTTGAGTGACACTGTGGCACTCCTGAAAACCTTGCTACTTTGGTCAAACTATTTCTATTAGTATTAATTTTACACAGTATAACTGGGTACCCCTTGTAAGAGCCTTAGGGTAGCTGACTTGTGGCAGCATGATTAACTCAGAGTCTGGGCAGAAAGTGGCACAGCTAGTAAATCTGTGCCAGCTTTTGCCAGGTGTGTATATGTGTGTGTGTGAAACTCAAATATCCAAAATGTGTGCACCAGCTATTGGGAACAGGGACAAAGAGCTTCAAAGTGGTCAGAGTGGAGTTTTGTGTGGATGTGGATGTGGAGAGAGAAGGAGAGTCTGGCCCCAGGTCTGGAGTGTACTCCCTGTGTGCTCTTAAGGAAAATTGTGCTTGGTGCAGGAAGCTGCATCTGAAAATACTATATGAATCCATCTTTGCTGTTAGTGACTGTCCCTCACCGGATTCAGTTGTGAAGAGTGAGTCTCCTTGATGGCTGGCCTGGAGTAGGGACACATCACATACTGGTGGCAGCTGGGTGGTATATTAATTGAACTTCAGACGCTGGTGGGCAGTTGTCACTGAAGGTGTGTGTACACTCAGCAACCACAAGGTAAACATACAGAGTTTCATTTTCACAACACTTTTATTTACTTTTGTCAGTTTAGCTTAGTCAGAGAAATAAGAAAGAATACCAGCAGAGGATTACAGAAAGCTGACAAAGAACCAGTTGGCCAAGGTGTGTAAAGCCAAAGGACTGGTGCTTGCCAACCTGACTAAAGAGAAAATTATTTCAGCCTTGGTCACAGCTGCAGCATGGACCAGCAACCTGAAAGACAACCAATCTGGTGATGGGGATGTGCAATCTTCAGAAACAGGACAGTTCACCTCTTCCTCAGAGGACTTAAAAATCCATCTTGAGTTAGAGTGACTGCGGCATTTGGAGGCTGAAGAAAAGGCAAAACAGATGGAGTTAGAATCAGCATTGAGACTGCGGCATTTGGAGGTCGAAGAGAGACTGCGGTATTCGGAGGCTGAAGAAAATGAGAAAAAGCACCAACATAAGAGGGAGATGCTGACTCATCAGCAGGGGTAATGGGGAAGAGAATAACTGAACCCCAGAAGCAATAAAGATCAGTAAATTCCTTCCACAATTTACAGAGGGTGATGATTTTGATAGTTTTATACATGTATTTGAAAGGGTATGTAAACATGATAATGTTGATTCAGGGCTCTGGGTATGGTACCTGACCCCCTTACTCCATGGTAAAGCTGTAACTGCTGTTTCTTAATTGTTTGATACTGAGTGTTCAAACTATGATAAAGTAAAACAATGCTTACTACAATGTTTTAAGCTAACATCTGAAGCTTACAGAAAAAATTCCGTGAGCATAGATGTAAGGCAGATGAAAGTGTATCTGAATATATTGCTGAATTAAGCACTTAAATGAGTGAGTGGGTATCAGATCACCCCTTTTGAAAGGCTGACAGACCTCTTGGTGAGGGAACAAGCCCTTAGCACTTTGCCTGAGGACATGAAAATCTGGTTGGCAGACCGGAGTGTAAATCTGCAGGTAAGCTGGGGAGATAAGGGGATCTCTACTTAGTAAGTAGGGCATCACTGCACAAAAAGGCGATACCCAGTATTGCACATGGTTATACGGGAAACCCATGGTGGGCAGCCTAAAGCACCCCGACAGAGTACACCAGTAACAGGGGAAGCCACTAGTTCTGGTACATGGCCAGGATTAAGGGTTAGATGTTTTAAATGTAACCAGAGGGGCCATGTAGCATACAAATGTCTGCTGAGGCAAGGTGGGGAACAAAACGTGAAGGACCCAGCAAGTGGGAATAACAGCATGCTAGTGGTAAGTTGTCTGGAGACAACAGGAGTACCAAGTTATCACCAAAGTTTGTATCCTATCTTAGTGGATGGAAGACAGGCCACTGCTAAGAGATACACAGCCTCTGACATAACCATTGTGAAGCCTGGAATGGTTAAAGAGGAGTAGTACTTGCTTGGGCAGTCTACACCAGTCAAAGTTTTAGGAACAACCTCATTACAAATACTTTTGGTCATGGTTCACCTTGATTGGGAGGGTGGAAAAGGAAGTAAGCAGGTAGGTGTGTTTGAGGATATCCCTGCAGATATCTTGATAGGGAATGTTTTTGATAATGCAGTACCTTTTGTGCATGCAGTTACATGCAGTTGGACTTGGAAATAGGCATGTGGGTCAGGTAGCCTGGGGAGACCCAGATAGACCTCATACACCTGAAACTGGGGCTAATGAGGTGGCTATTTCAGTGGGGGAGTTACCCTGTAGCAGTGAGCCACAGATGCTGGTAGGTACTGATGTTCCCATGGACAGGGTGACTGCAAGGGCAGAGGTGAGTAGTAGTACGCAGACTGACAGCGAGGCACCACTGTCAGAAGAGACCAGGTTTCCCATGGAAAGGGAGCTGGGAAGGGTCACAAAGGCAGAATTGAGACAGGCTCAGCTTTCGGACCCTACATTATAAGGCTTGAGGGAGATAGCTAAGTAGGCATCTGATTTTTTAAGGAAAAGGGGAGATTGTATACTGGAACAAAGGGTTACTGTATAGAGTGTAGACCCCTCCAGGAGGGATAGAGGGTGAGGTAATACAACAGTTGGCAGTGCCCAGAGCCTACCATCTGCTCATAGCCCATGATATTCCTTTTGCAGGTCATATGGGCATAAAGCATACCAAGAGATGTATTATGCAGAACTTTTATTGGCCTGGGCTGCAAGGGATGCATCACGGTACTGCAGGACCTGTCAGCAGTGCCAAAAGGTAGGCAAGGCAGGAGACAAGGTCAAGACTCCATTGATGCCTTTGCCTGTGATTGAAGCACCATTTCAGAGGGTAGCTATGGATACTGTGGGGCCTCTGAATACCCCAAGTTTCACAGGGAAGAAGTATATCCTGATGGCAGTAGATTATACTACTAGATACTCTGCGGTGGTGGCTCTGTCCTCTATTGAGGCAGGGAAGATGGCAAATGCTTTGTTTGAGGATTTTCAGCAGAGTAGGTTTCCTGATAGAAATACTTACTGACAAATGTGCCAATTTCATGTCAGACCTCCTGGCTTGTCTGTGGAAGCACTGTGGGGTGAAGCAGGTAAAAAACACCCCCTACCACTCCCAGACTAATGGTCTTGTGGAGAGGTTAAACTCTACACTAAAGAGCATGCTACAGGCATTTGTAGACCAGTTTAAGAGAGAGTATGACAGATATTTGCTCCATCTGCTGTTTGCATACAGAGCGGTACCCTAGGAATCCACAGGTTTTTCACCCTTTGAGTTGCTCTATGTGCATAGGGTGAGAGGACCTTTAGATGTGATTGGTGATAAATGGGAGGGTGAGTGTGAAACCCACAAGGAGTCTGTTGTGGCATATGTTCTAAACCTTAAGACAAGGCTTAATGAGTTCATGGGATTGGCCCAGGGGATCCTGGCAGGCCCACAACCGCAGAAAAAGAGGCTTGGTATGACAGGAATGCTCAAGCTTGGATGTATGCTGTGGGTCAGCAGTTTATGGTGCTCATTTCTGTCAGACACAATAAGATGCAGAGAGCTTGGGATGGACCTTTAGAAGTGGTAAGGAAGGTCAGTGAAGTTAATTACATGGTAAACCTGCTAGGCAGGTGGCAGGGGCACAAATTTTACCATATTAACATAATGAAGCCTTACTATGACAGGGAGGCCCTAGTGTTGGGTATTTGCAGTGGATGGCAGGCATTCCAAAAGCTTAAATGGGCTTTGGGAGGACCTCTTGTGTTAGCCAGTCCAGATTACAGCAAAGAATTTGTTATGCAGATGGATACTTCAACCATGGGGTGGGGGATATACTCAGCCAGGTTTCCTCAGAGGGAGAAGAGCACCCAGTTGTATACCTCAGCCATAGACTCCAGCCCAGGGAGAAATGTTATGCAGATGTAGAAAAGAATGTCTAGCCATAGTATGGTCACTGTAGAAACTTCAGCCCTATCTGTTTGGAAGAAAATTCACTGCGGTTACAGACCACAATCCCTTAAGATGGCTACATTGAGCCAGCCAGCAAAATGACAAGTTATTAAGGTGGAACCTAGGGTTGCAGCCATATGATATGGCAGTGCAGCACAATAGTGGAGTCAGCAATACCAAAGCAGATGAGCTGTCAAGGCAGGGTATAGGTTAATGTGTTCCCAGTCAGGCCTATTTCTGTCAAGCTACATTTTTCCAGGGTCACTTGAAAAACTAGACTGAGTTTTCAAAGGGGGGAGAGATGTGATGTTATGAGATTGAGCCATCTGTGCCAGAGAGAGTAGGGCAGTACATGTGTACATATGCCAGCATAGCTGGCTGGAGTTTTGTAAGAAATTTTATGTTATTTGACTATCACCCAGATTTGTGCAGATGTTCGAGTTAAAAATAGATTTGTAGTTATTTGTGTTAAAAATGCATCAACAGTAGGTCCTGCTGGACAGAATGTATGCATGTATATTAAGTTGTATTGGTGTAATGTATGAAATCTGTATGTTTATCAGAGAACCCTGGAAGGGTGGAAAGTTTGAAATTTTGTGATAGTTTTCAGATGCTGCCTCAGATCTTAGCAAAGCTCTGTATGTGTATTGTACTAGAGTTAGGTGACCAGAGGTGATGTTATCCTCTAACCAGAATCTGGGTTCTTTGGAACCCTCACAGCAGCACTTTAGAATCTGATAGGAAAGATTCCTGACAGGATATATATCTCACACATCAACACAGGCAAGGAGAGACATCATTTGGCTTTTGCTATGGTAAGACACTCAGCACACATCAGCTTGCTCTGCTTTAGTAAGTAGTCAGGGAACAGTAATTCCTTAGTCAGTCAGGGACATTTAGTAGGAATAGTTCAGTATTGTTTTCTGCATCAGTGAGAAACTATACAATGGTATTATTTTTATAGCTCTGTGGTTGAAACTCTGTTGTTTACTGTATTAAGTATTGTCCTCTTTTCTGTTTTGTTATTTATCATTAAATATTTTAATTCCTTTCATTCTGGCTAGTCCTTTAGATAATACTTGTAACATCTTGAGAGTACTTATGCTTGTTTTGGTGACACTGTGGCTGCTCCTGAAAGCCTTGCTGCTTTGATCACACTCTACCATTTCTATTAGTATTAATTTTGCACAGTATAATTGGCTTCCCTTTGTAAGAACCTTAGGGTACCTGACTGATGGCAGCATGATTACCTCAGTCTGGGCAGAAATGGGCACAGCTAGTAAACCTGTACCAGCTTTTGCCAGGTGTGTGTGTGTGTGTGTGTGTGTGTGTGTGTGTGTGTGTGTGTGTGTGTGTGTGTGTGTGTGTGTTTATGTGTGTGTAAAACTCAGATATCCAAGTGTGTGTGCCAGCTACTGGGAACAGGGACACAGAGCTCCAAAATTGTCAGACTGGAGTTTTGCATGGGTCTGGAGAGATAAGGAAAGCCTATCCCCAGGTCTGAAGTGTGCCCTCTGTGTACTCTTAAGGAAAACTGTGCTTGGTGCAGGGAGCTGCATTGGAAAATACTGTGTGAAGCCATCTTTGCTGTTAGTGACGGTCTCTCAACAGAGTCAGTGGTGAAGAGTGAGTCTCCTTGATTGCCTGGAGTAGGGACACGTCACATATTGGTGGCAGCTGGGTGGGATATTAATTGAACTTCAGTAGCCAGTGGGCAGTTGTCACTGAAGGTGTGTACTCTCAGCAGCCACAAGGTAAACATATAGAGTTTCATTTTCACAACACTTTTTATTTACTTTTGTTATTTTAGTTTAGTCAGAGAAATAAGAAAGGATGTCAGCAGAGGATTATAGAAAGCTGACAAAGAACCAGTTTGCCAAGGTGTGCAAAGCCAAGGGACTGGTGCTTTCCAACCTGACTAAAGAGGAAATTATTTCAGCCTTGGTCACAGCTACATCATAGATCAGCAACCCGGAAGACAACCAATCTGGTGATGGGGATGTGCAGTCTTCAGAAACAGGACAGTTCACCTCTTCCTCAGAGAACTTAAAAATCAATCTGGAGTTAGATTGACTGTGGCATTTGGAGACTGAAGAAAAGGCAAAACAGATGGAGTTAGAATCAGCAGAGACTGCGGGGTTTGGAGGTCAAAGAGAGACTGCGGCATTCGAAGGCCGAAGAAAATGGGAAACAGCGCCGACATAAGAGGGATATGCTGACTCTTTGGCAGGGTCATGGAGGTAATGGGGAAGGGAATAACTGAACCACAGAAGCAATAAAGGTCAGTAAATTTCTTCCACAGTTTACAGAGTTTGATGATTTTTAATAGTTTTATACATGTATTTGAAAAGGTATGTAAACATTATAATGCTGACGCAGGGCTCTGGGTATGGTTACTGACCCCCTTACTCCATGGTAAAGCTGTAACTGCTGTTTATAAATTGTTTGACACTGATTGTTTAAACTATGGTAAAGTAAACAATGTTTACTAGAATGTTTTAAGTTAACACCTGAAGCTTACAGAAAAAAAATTGTGAAAATAGAAGCAAGGCAGATGAAAGTGTATCTGACTATATTGCTGAATTAAGCACATATGTTGATAGTTGGGTGAGTGGGTGTCAGATCACCACTTTTGAAAGGCTGACAGAGCTCTTGGTGAGGGAACAAGCCCTTAGCACTTTGCCTGAGGACATGATAATCTGGTTGGCAGACCAGGAGTGTAAATCTGCAGATAAGCTGGGGAGAAAAGGGGATCTTTACTTAGTAAGTAGGGCATCACTGCATAAGAAGGAGACACCTAGTGTTGTACATGGTTATAGGGAAACCAATGGTGGGCAGCCTAAAGCACCCCAACAGAGTACACCAGTAACAGGGGAAAGCCACTAGTTCAGGTACAGGGCCAGGATTAAGGGTTAGATGTTTTAAATGTAACTAGAGGGGCCCTATAGCATACAAACAGCAGAAAAAGGTCTGGTATGACAGGAATGCTCAAGCCTGAGAGTATGCTGTGGTTCAGCAGGTTATGATGCTCATTCCTGTCAGACATAATAAGCTGCAGACAGCTTAGGACAGACCCTTTGAAGAGTAGGGAAGGTCAGTGATGTTAATTACATGGTAAACCTTCTAGTCAGGAGGCAGGGGCGCAGATTTTACCATGTTAACATGATCAAGCTTTACTAGGACAGGGAAGCCCTGGTGCTGGGTATTTGCAGTGGATGTCAGGCATTCCAAAAGCTTAAAGGGGCTTTGGAGGACCCTCTGTGTTAGCCAGTCCAGATTACAGCAAAGAATTTGTTGTGCAAGTGGATGGTTTAACCATGGGGTGGGGGCTGTACTCAGCCAGGTTTCCTCAGAGTGAGAAGAACACCCAGTTGTATATCTCTGCCATATACTTCAACCCAGGGAGTAATGTTATGCAGATGTAGAAAAAGAATGTCTAGCCATAGTATGGGCACTGCAAAAACTTCAGCCCTATCTGTTTGGAAGAACATTCACTGTGGTTACAGGCCACAACCCCTTAAGATGGCTACATTGAGCCAGACTGCAAAATGCCAAGATATTAAGGTGGAGCCTAGAGTTGCAGGAATATGACATGACAGTGCAGCACCATAATGGGGTAAGCAATATCAATGCGGATGGGGTCTCAAGACAGGGTATAGGTTAATGTGTTCCCAGACAGCCCCATTTCTCTCAAGCTATGTTTTTCCCAGATCAGCTGAAATACTAGATTGAGTTTTCAAAGAGGGGAGAGATGTGATGCCATGAGGTAGTGCCATCTGTGCCAGGGAGGGTAGGGCAGTACATGTGTACATATGCCAGCATAGCTAGCTGGAGTTTTGTAATGAATTTTATGTTATTTGACTATCACACAGATTTGTACAGATGTTTGAGTTAAAAATATATTTGTAAAGTTACTTGTGTTAAAAATTCATCAATAGTAGGTCCTGACAGACAGAAATAATGTATGCATGTATATTAAGTTGCATTGTTGTAACAAATGAAATGTGCATGTTTATCAGAGAACCCTGGAAGGATGGAAAGCTTGAAATTGTGTTATAGCTTTCAGATACTGCCACAGATCTTAGCAAAGCTGTGTGTGTGTATTGCTCTACAGTTAGGTAACCAGAGGTGATGTCATCCTCTGACCAGCATCTGGGTTCTTTGGAACCCTCGCAGCAGCACTTTAGGCTCTGACAGGATATATATGACACACATCCACACAGACAATGAGAGATAACATCTGGCTTTTGCTGTGGTAAGGCACACAGGACACATCAGCTTGCCCTGCTTTAGTAATTAGTCAGGGAACAGTAATTCTTTAGTCAGCCAGGGAGATTTAGTGAGAATAGTTCAGCATTGTTTTCTGCATCCATGAAAAACTATTGAACTGTATTATTTTTTTATAACTCTGTGGTTGAAACTCTATTGTTTACTGTACTCAGTATTCTCCTGTTTTCTGTTTTATCATTAAATATTTTAATACCTTTCATTGTGGCTGGTCCTTCAGAGAGTACTTTTAACATCTTGAGAGTACTTATGCTCATTTTAGTGACACTGTGGCCGCTCCTGAAAGCCTTACTGCTTTAGTCACACACTACCATTTGTATTATTTTTAATTTTACACAGTATAATTGGGTAGCCTTTGTAAGAGCCTTAGGGTAGCAGACTGGTGGCAACATGATTACCTTAGAGTCTGGGTAGAAAGATGCACAGCTAGTAAACCTGTGCCAGCGTTTGCCAGGTGTGTATTTGTGTGTATAAAACTCAAATATCCAAGTGTGTGTGCCAGTTACTGGGAACAGGGACACAGAGCTCCAAATTGGTCAGAGTGGAGTTTTATGTGGGTGTGGAGAGAGAAGGATAGTCTAGCCGCAAATCTGGAGTATGCTCCCTGTGTGGTCTTAAGGAAAATTGTGCTTGGTGGTGGGAGCTGCATCTGAAAATACTATATGAATCCATCTTTGCTCTTAGTGACTGTCCTTCACTGGAGTCAGTGGTGATGACTGAGTCTCCTTGATTGCTGGCCCGGAGTAGGGACCCATCACAGCTTGCTTTTTTACCTTACTGTTTCCATTTTTTTTAGAAGTACAGGCAACAAAATTAAGTGAGTATTCCTTTAAGGGGTAGGCAGTAGGTGATAAGCCCTGTAAAAGTTCAATGATCTCAAGGAATATTTACCTGACTGTGATGAAGATTTTTGGATACTGTTCTCAGAATTAAAAATGATGAAGTCCTATATGTGAGGACGAAAACGCATATTTGAAGTATTGGTGTTAAGAGCGTTAACACAGTACACTGCTGGTCTGAACACTTTTTGTGATTTTTAACTTCTGTGGAATAAACTATCTGAACCGTGTATCAATGTTCCCTGGCACTTGTTTCTTGGATTTGCAGTTTTTTGAAGTGCTACTACACTTTTTTGGTTCGTGTTTAAATGTATATGCTAACAACGGAAACCAGAGGGTTGGCCTCAGTCCAGCAAACTTTAGAAAAAATATTTGAAATTAAATTACTTTATAGGCTATCTTTCGGGTTTCAATGCAGCTTGAGACACAAAGTCTGTACTAGGTAGCTTTCTGTATCATCTTTAGGGTGAACTAATTGCTACTTTGAAAGCATAAAGGAATGCAATTGTTTTATGACTTCCAGCAAAACCCATTGTATGAGTATTTGTACAGGCAAATGCTAAGGACTGCCAGCTTCAGCAATGGGGGTTTTGCCTGGGAAGTAGAATGTAATTCTGCAAGCTATCCCAGCAGTAATATTTTAGATATTATTTAGAGAAGTCTCTCAGTGAGACAGAGCATTCTGCATTCTGTCTTGGGCCTCACAACAAGAACCATTCACCACATCTGCCTTGCTCTATAGTAAGAAAGTTTCTAGGTAACAGCATACTTTTCTTAGATTCAGTTAGGTATATAGTGAAGCTTAGTTTAGATGTTTATCTTTATTTGTGTGAGCCTGTACCTCAATGTTATTGTAAATATTCCCTGTGGTTTTGAGCTTTGATGTCACTGTGAATATATATTTAGTGTTGTCTTGCTCTTTTATGATTTATTATTAAATATATTTAAACCTTTAATTGCGGCTGATCTGTGTAGAGATGTTTGAGTTTTGAGAGCACTTTCATATTTATTTGGTGGCACTGTGTGGGCCACTCCTAAAAGCCTTGCTCTTGGTCAAACTACCATTTTTATTAGTATTAATATTACACAATCAGATTGGACACCCTTTAAGGGCCGTAAAGTAGCTGATAAGGAGTGACTGGTGGCAGTGGTAACTACCTTAAGAAGGGGGCATAGTTAGTAAACCTGTGCCAGCCTTTCCCATGTGTGTGCATAGATCAAACCTCAAAGAGTGAGAGTGTGTGTGTGTGTGTGTGTGTGTGTGTGTGTGTGTGTGTGTGTGTGTGTGTGTGTGTGTGTGTGTGTGAGCTACTTGGGCAGGGACACGAAGCGCTGGTTGGACAGAAAGGATGCTGGAGGTCATGTCTTGATCACTCAGCTCAGATCTCAAGTCTATAGCTGTGCCAGTGGAGAGTCTTATTGGGATCTAGATAAATATGGAGAAACCAGCCCTGGACTGACTGTGGTCTCTGTGTGCTTTTAAGGGAAATTGCACTTGATACAGAGAGCTGCATCTGGAAATACTGTGTGTGTACCTGTTATCATCCCAGTGAACATTCTCCATTGTTGCCAGTGGTGAGGATTGAGGCTCCTTGATTATTGGTTGGCATTAGTGAGTTGTCACACTATGTATGAGCTTCTTCAAGATGATTCATTAGAATTATGAAGCCTGACAAAGGGGGTGGTATGGTACTATTTGATTCCTACAAGTACTCTATTATTGTAATGGTTAATATTTTGCACAGTACTGATACATACATTTCTGTTTCTACAAATCAAGTCAACATTGCTTACCACCATATGGATCTGAGGTTATGAGGTTTTAACAGATGATCAGACTAATCTAAATTGTGACCCGATCTCTGTTGTGTTAGACAACAATTATGTGTATTTAGAAGGTAAACTATTTAAACAAATCAAAGGGATAGCAATGGATGTGGCTTGTGTGCCCGTTTATGCCATTTTACTTTTGGTGGCATGGGAAAAGCGATATGTTTTCAACTGAGATTTTTCAGAATATCAAATTATATTTGTGTTTTTTGGAATATATTTTCATTTTTTGGGAAGGTTCTGACACCCAGGCTGAGTGTTTTGAACATATTTAAATGGGACTACTGATTTTTTAAGATTTAATTCACATTTAAGTAACAAGAGTATGAATTACCTGGGCACCTTGATTACTTGCACCCATAGCAGTTTTAAGTCATTGATTTATAGAAAACCTACTTTTAGCAATTGTCACTTACACTTTTTGAGCTCCCACCCATTCTTTAAAAAAAAAAAACAAGAATTTAGTGAAAGGGCAATGTGTTAGAACAGTCAGAAGTCTTGTGTGCTTGACGATTTAGCTGTAGAATTAGAGAAGATGTTCAAGATGTATTTGGTTAGAGGCTACCCTTAAAATATGGTAAGAGACATTATTAATGAGCTTACGAATGGATGGGGTTACAAATATAAATCCCTCTTAGGGGTTGGCTTGATAAAAACTTTTGGCAACAAGAATAAGAACATTATTTCTGAAAGTTATTTTGGGCATGCCATGGTGGTTCAGTTCAATGCTGGCATGAGAGATGATATAAACATTATTGGTAAGAATTGTAATGTTTTTAGGGCCAACCCCACAATTTTTTAATTATTAGGAAATGAGCCGTATTTTATTTACAAGATGGCAAACAACTTTAAGAACATTTCTGAATTTTCCCACAGCAGGACTTCTGATTAGAATTCCTCAATCAAGGGTGGTATGACCTTGTGTGGGCATTGCAATCAATGTACTTACATTTTAGAAGGGGACACTTTGATACTAGATAATGTATTGAAAACCATATTACATTTGCAGAGAGGAAATTGTGGAAATAAAGGAGTGGTGTACATTGCTAAATGTTAAGGGTGTTCTGGTTTTATGCAGATAAAACTGAAAGGTGTCTCTGCAAATGAATATATGAGCACATATATGATTAAGAAGAAGAATTTCAGCAACACTTAAACATGTAAACATTTATCATCAAGTGACCATTGTAATAAATTTGGGTTTGCAATTTTAGAGCAAGTGAATATTAACCCACGTGGAGGAAATTGGGCAACAAAACTGGAACACGGAGAAATGTCATGGCAGTTGAAGCTCAATGCTACTGAACTTCCTGGTTTAAATGACTGTATTTCAATACAATTTTTGCTCAAATATAGCTCTGTTAAATTATAGTTATTAACAGATTTTACAAAAAAATATATAAAAAATGTTTTTACAGATTTCTTTACATAGAAACTAGGATATTATAACAATTGTTACATGTATACAGATTGTTTGATGTTTTTTGTTTTTTAGTGATCTCTTGCTGAAAATTAATTTTGGATATGATTTAAACTACTTAATTAATTTGATCACATGATGGATATTCTGCATAAAGAAGTGACTTTACCCTAATTGGTATTCTGATGAAGGCCTATGTTCTATGGACAAAAGTGCTTAATGTTTTTATGTGAATGTTTTTACGTGATGCCTTCTGGTACTAAAAAGTGTGTTTTTATCTGGTGGAGTCCCATGTTTTCTGATCTTGTACACCCAATATTCAGTGTTTTGGCAATCAACAAACAAATAAACAAACTGTATTCTCTGTTGACTGATTACTAAAATTATTGGCACCTGCCTCCCTCTGACAGTGTTCTTGGACACTGGAGTGGGGGATGAATCAGATAAAAAGGGATGGAGACTTCATTACTACAGTGAGAACAAGGGGCCAAAACTATATATATTTTTAAATGTATGGTTTCTCCTTAGAGAAAAATAAAGCAGTGCTAGATGAGTTAAGGATGTTCCCAGGATGCAAAAAACTTCCTTACCAGCCTCAGTAAGAAACTGAGATCCCTCACAAAATCCTCCAAAGTTAGTTATGAAAATAAAATTGCCAAAGATTCCAAAGACAACCACAAGGCATTCTATAATTATGTCAAGAATCTAAATAGCAATGCTTAGATCTGCTCTGAGCTAAAACAGAATGGCATTAAATATACTGATCTCAAGGATATTGCCAATATCCTGGCAGATCGATTCAGTGCCAACTTCACCCCCCTTCTCACCCCCTAAATGGCCCATCTCAATACCGGAAGATTGCCAAATTCCGGTAATAACGGCCACACAAGTAAAAAACTCACTCTCCAAAGCTAAGAATACAGCATCCATGGGACCAGATGACATCCCGGGCTGTGTTCTATATGAACTACAATATGAACTGGCACCTCACCTAAGTGTCATGTTTAATCATAGCCTCACCTCAGGTTTCGTGCCCACTGAGTGGTGCAGAGCTACAGTTATCCCACTCCACAAGGGGGGATCCACCTTGGATCCCGGAAACTACCATCCCATCAGTCTGACAAGCCTTATCTGCAAGGCCATGGAGCATATTATCATGGAACTTATAAACAAAGACATTGGCAACCTTCAAACACTGGACCCCACCCAGTTTGGGTTTGTGAAGGGCCGATCTTGTCTTCTGAACCTGATTGACTTCTTCTAATCAGTCTCCAGAGCCATGGACAAGGGTAAGGTGGTCCACACAGCCTATCTAGACCTTGCCAAGGCCTTTGACACCATCCCCCCACTCTGGAATCATAGACAAACTTACTAAGCTGGGCATTAATCCCTACGTCACCCAATGGGTTGCTAACTGGCTTACTGATAGAATCCACACTGTAAAAGTAGCCGACTCCAAATCCAGCTCCAGACAAGTGACAAGTGGAGTACCTCAGGGTTCAGTCCTGGGACCGCTCTTGTTTGGCATCTACTTCTCTGAAGTACAGGGCAACACTAAGGGACTCTGGATAACAAAGTTCGCAGATGACTGCAAACTGGGAGCCATTATTGAATCCCCAAATGATGTGGATACTCTACAAAAGGGCCTTACAGAAACAGTTGCTTGGTGCCAGAGCCATGGGCTCAAGCTCAATGCCAAGAAATGTATAGTTATCCCCTTTGGGAAAAACATGTACCCGTGAATTACCATATAGGTGGCAGTACACTAAACACCGAAAGTGTGATAAGAGACTTAGGGACACAGGTGGACAGTAATCTCACCTTTGATAACCACATCGCCACAACAGTCAGGAAATCCTTCTATGTGGCACACCTCATCACTAAGGGCTTTTCATCCAGAAAAAAGGAGGTCATTGTCCCACTGTACTCATCCCTCATTAGACCCATTATAGAATACAACGCCCCATTTGGTATGTACCTCTCAAGACATCTGCAATAACTGGAAAGGCCGCAGAAATATCTGACTAAAAGAATCACAGGCCTAAAGTAGATGCCCTACGCTGACCGCCTTATAAAACTCCAGCTATACTCTGTCGCATATCGTCTACTCAGAGGCGATCTCTGCTTAACATACAAGGCCATGTCAAACCCAGAGCTGTTGGACATGCTACACTTAAAGAAATCCCAATCCCTCAGAGCCACACACTCCAGGGATCTAAACCTTGTCATCACAATAAACAAAACATGCTGGAGGGATAGGTTCCTGACCCAGAGACTCCCCAGACTCTGGAATAGATTGCCCATACATGTCAAGCAGAGTGCCACTTTGGCCCTCTTCAAAAGGACCCTTGACGATTGGATGGGAGAAAGGAAATTCACCCCGGGGATCACATCAGTCGCCCTGCTAGACAGGGGTCCAGGGAAGTAAATAGTGTGGGAAGAAATACCAGGGAATTGTTATGCCTAGGCTTGTATAGGCCCTAGGGCTGATAGCTTAGTACCAACCTATGAACCTATGAACCTATAAGGGTTGCAGCAATGGTACTGTTAAAAAGAATGGCTAAGGAAGGAGCCAGATAATTAGAGACCAGACAGGCTTGCCCTCATTTTAGGGAACATTGTAAAAATAATTTTTGGAGAAGGCTATTCGAGTTCCTGATTTCAAACTCTCTAGCAAATAAACAGTGGCTTGGATTCACACACATGCGGGGTCTTGCCATCGTGGTCTGATCTAGATCTATGACAGGGTAGGGCTACTACAAAGGCTGATAAGGGTAATCGGATGGATGAACTGTGTCTGGGTATCAGTAAGCCCCTTAGGCACAATGCCTTACAGGAGAATGTTGGAAAATGAAAGGTTATCAATGTAGGTCCCAAAGCAGTGCAGTGTATAGGAAATAGTGAACTGACAAAAGGCAGACTGTAGCAAGGGGGAATGAGGTTGGGCATGAGAAGTCAGTGATCAATGGGTTACCTCAAGGTTTGTATATTTGTGTTAGACATCACATGAGATTAATGAATAATGGTAAACCTACTGATTGATGACAACAACACTGGAACAGTTTTTAATGATAGAGGTAGCAGCCTCTGGCATAACTTAATGAGGCTTGCAAGGAGGAGGGGCTTATATTTACAACTGTGTCTCAGTGTAAAAAGCACAAGGTAGTGGACATTACTGGGGACAATCAAAGGCTATCATATTTATTAAAAGTAGTATCCTTGTGATATACACAAGCACTTTCATGCTGAATTATGATGTGAAGGGTCACAGGTCAGTGGCAAATCCCAACAGAATGTTCACTTTAGATATGCATACATGATTCTCTTATTATAATAAGTGCTGATGAGGCATTTTACGGAATGTGGCATTTAGTTATGTTGGTTGTATCAAGAAAGGGACTGGAAACTAGTTGAAAGCATGCAGTGGAAGGCTACTGATAGGACCAGAAGAATGTGGACATAGAATGCAGGAAACAGTTGTGAGTAAGCAATGGAAATGCACTTCTTGTTAAAACAGAAAAGATGAACGAGTGCCATAACATGGATTAATATTATTATTGGGGCAGATATACTGCTAAAATGAAGATATAGATCAAGGTCAGAAGGAGGCTTGTATATTTTAACTTGAAAGGAGAAGAGTTGAGATCAACATCTGGAAATTCCACTTGATGGTTAGGATAGTTTGACCATGAAATTTATTGCTAGAGGGGGTGCTAAAGCAGCTTCAAAGGTAAGGGCTGGGGAAAAAGGTGAGGAAGTGTAGAGGCAGCTTCACAGGGCTAGCTGCAACCCTTCTGACTTTGGCTCTGACTGCAAAAACTGTACTGGTATTCATTACTAAATGCACCATTAACAACTGCCAATTGTGCCCCTTATCACCTGGTATTGCCCCCCAGCCCCCCTCAGCATGCCCTAGCTATACATCTAATAGAAGAATAGGTTTAGCGTCAATATGTATTTTATGAAGAATATGGGTTGTAAAACTGATCTGGCATTACTGGCTGACTATAATCCTCAGTGATTTACCAGAAAATCAGAAATTTTATGAAGGACAAGACAAAAATATGAAGCAAAATCAGGGTATTCAAAATCAGAGATAGTCGTGAGTTATTCTGAGATTGTAGTAATCAAATGTACAGATTATTTGATACAGTCTGTGGACAAAAAAAAAAAAAACTTTCCTGTTGCTGTTTTTTTTTTTTAGAAGAGTCCCAAGTTCTCTGATTTAATGCATTTCTCTAGAGTCCCAAACTGATACCTCAATTTTAATCCCTGCAACTAGGTTAAAATGCACTGGTGTGGCTCTATAAGTGTCTTATCCTTTATGTCCTATTAACATGTTGGTCGGCATTCAAGCCTATCAAGTTACAGCTAGATAATCCTTGGGGTACCATAATATTTGGTGTTAATGCTGGTCCTCCTCAGGATTTTTATCATTACTCTCTGACAAAATTGCATCAAGAACCAGAATCTTTTGTAATGATGACATTGTGCTATTGGGGTTAAGAACAACCATCTGAGCTCAGGCTGAAGATAGACTTTCATGAAATGGAGCCCTGGCTTATTTTAAGCAAACTGTTAATTAATCACAGTAATATGAGGCAGTTGTGTTTAGTCCTTGGATTCAGAAAAGTGGCCACTGCCCTGGCCTTAAAATCACATCTTATTCTAATGTCCTCAGTTTTCTTTCACTGTAGTTGACTGGGACCAGGAACTGTGGTAAATATGTTGGAGCCCTGATCCTCCAAGCTGAACTTGCACAGGTTGTTCCCTATGCTTTATCCTGAACCCATGCCAGCAACAGCTATGGATATAATACTGCTTATGATCATGTGAGGTTCTTCCACTGACCAGCTTCCCCAAAACTAGTTTAACTAGTCAAGAAATCCTGTTTCAAAAGACTTTGACATTTACAGTCGATACTCTATAGTAGAAACACCACCATGATATTCCAAATACTCTGTGCTAGGCCTTTCTTGGGCACAGTCTTTGTGGTAGCCTAATATATATATATATATATATATATATATATATATATATATATATATATATATATATATATATATATATATATACACAGCATGCTAGAGCCATTGGTTAAGCTCTTCTTGTAGTGCCTAGAACCAAGACAAAGGTAATGAGTTGAGATTATAGCAATCAAGTTTCTCTTCTTATGGGAAAAACTCATAAAATCTCATAGATCTGTAGCCTTTTTCACTTACAATGCTTACCTCAAGACATTTTAAAGTGCATGTGCCACATACCTTTCAACCTCTAGGAGCAAGAAATCTGGACAAAGCCATAAATAAAAGTGGGACAAAGGCTCAAAAATAGGTAAAATGTTTAAATATTGCTTGTACAAACTTAGCAAGTTGATAGAATAACAGGTTTTGCATTAGCATGCATTTTCTGAATGGTATAAAGTTTGAAACTCAAGCCACGGTGGTACAGCGGTATCATTGTTGCCTCACAGCAAGAGGTTCTCCAGTTTGATTCTCGGCTAGAGTGCCTTCTGTGTGGAGTCTGCATGTCCTCCCCGCAGCTGGAGTGCCTTCTGTGTGGAGTCTGCATGTCCTCCCCGTGGTTGAGTGGCCTCTGAAAGACATGCATGAATGACCGTCCCTTCGCTGAAAGTTGGGTGTCAGGCTGGCAACTAGGCACCATAAAAATTGACAGCCAATCATTAGTGGACCGGAGTTCTGCTGTGGAGACCCCTAACCAGGAAAAGCTGAAAAGACAAACAACATAAGGTTTGAAACTCAAATGTCTGTCATTATTTTCTAACTTCAATCTTTAATTATTTGCCATAATTTAAACAGAAAATCACAATTTTATGAGAAACAGACCAAAAACATGGGGCAAAAATCTGGACATTCTGTGAAAATCTGTACGGTTGAGAGGTATGACATTGTGCCACTAATCACATTTAAATAAGAGATAACCATGACCCCCTACTTAGTCACCTTAACTAGTCCCTATGCTATTCAGTTTGTATTGACCAAAAGTTAAACCCTTCTGTTTATGGCATATTGTATATAGAATTTCCTTTCCATTATCATTAATTTAACTTGCATGTGGGATATATCACTAAATCTGTAAAAGAAGTATATTTCCTGCAATTACTAAAACTATACATATAAATTGTCCCTCCATTCTGCACCCTCCCTGGATGTTAGCTAAAATGAGGATATAATAGGTGAAACCAAGATAACAACAAACAAATGCATAAGTCAAAACATTAACAAGCAACTAAGAAAACAGACAAGCCACAGCACTAAGATAAAGGCAGAAGTGAGGGTGGGGTATGTAAAATTTATAATTAGCAAAGGACCATATAAATCAGATGGGCATTAATAGTTTCAGTGAGTAGTCAGTGAGGCCACAGTTTTGTTTGATGGAATGAGATAAAATGCTACAATGTTGCTTTTTCTAATAACAAGGCCTTTACACTAGAATCTGACCCTTATTCATTGACATTATTTCAGAGAGAAAAAAAAACTTAGCATTGCAGTGATTACAATAAGAAACTAAAGAACAGCCCCTGGGATTCAAAAATATTTTCATATTGTTTGAAGAGTGACCATGTACCGAATGAGGCAATTTAGAGACACACTGAGTATTATTACAATAGGCTGTGAAGTGCCACAAACTGCATAATATGAAAATAAGAAAATTTACATGGAAATGAGCAACCTTATTAATGTGAGAGTAATGATAGATACAGATGAGGGTAAACAATATGGTGGCATGATTTAGGATATATATAGTTTTTGTTTGACAAGACACTACAATCAGAGCTGATGACTACAGTAAATTATTTACAGGAGAGAGTAGCGGCTTTGAGATTGTTAGCATCAGGGACCTTCCAGTGATCAAAGGGAATATGGTGAGTTTATTCCAGGTATCTGCCTCAAGAATACTAAATCAGTTTCTTAATGCCATGCTGCAGCATATGTTCATAGGTTCATAGGTTCATAGGTTTATACTAGGCTATCTGCCCTAAGGCATTTATAAGCCTAGCCCAAATTTTTGTGGCTTATGCCACCCCTTATATGAAAAAATACTGTGCCCATTAGTTTGTTGTGCCTCTGTCCAGCAGTGACACAGAGATGATTCCCGGGGTAAACCTACGATCTCCCATCCACAGGTCTAGATTTCTCTTGAACAGAGTCAGCGAGGTGCTCTGCCTCACATGGACCGGGACCCTATTCCACAGCATAGGGAGTCTCTGAGTGATAAATCTATCCCTCCAGCACGTCCTATTTATATCCGTGCTAAGGTTTAAGTCGCTTGCTCTAGTGGTTTTGGTGGATTTGGATTTTTTGAGGTGGAGCATGTCCATTAATTCCGGGTTGGACATGGCCTTGTATGTCAGGCACATGTCACCTCTGAGCAGACGGTATGCGACTGAATAGAGCTGGAGTTTCTTCAATCTGGCAGCATATGACAGATTTTGGAGTCCCTTTATCCTTTTGGTGAGGAACTTTTGGGGTCTCTCCAATTGCTGCAGATGTCGGGTGAGATACATCCCGAATGGGGCATTGTACTCGATCATTGGTCTGATAAGTGAAGAGTACAGGGGAACAATGACCTCACTAGATCTGGATGTGAATCCCTTCATGATCAGGTGGGCAATGTAGAAGGTCTTTCTAACCACTTTAGCAACGTGAGTGTCAAAAGAAAGGCCACTGTCAACCTGGGTCCCCAGGTCCCTGATAACCTCTTCTGTGCTTAGTGGATTGCCACCTATATGGTAGCTTGGGGTTACCTTGTTTTTCCCAAAGGGTATGACTATACATTTTTTGGCGTTTAAGTTCAGGCCATAGCTCTGGCACCAGCTATCTGTTTCCGTGAGTCCCTTCTGAAGGATATCCGTGTCCGATGCACTTTCCACTATGGCACCCAGTTTGCAGTCGTCTGCAAACTTTGTCAGCCAAAGTCCTCCCATGTTGGCCTGTACTTCTGAGAAGTAGATGCCAAACAATAGGGGGCCAAGGACCGAGCCCTGTGGGACACCACTTGTGACCGGCTTGGAGTCTGACACAGCGCCAGCAACTCTAACCCTGTGGGTTCTGTCCTTAAGCCAGTTTGCAACCCATCTTGTGACATATGGGTTTACATTTAAGCTGGTAAGTTTTTCTACAATACCCGAGTGGGGTATTGTGTCAAAAGCCCTTGCAAGGTCAAGGTAGGCTGTATGGACTGCCTTTCCCTCATCAATGGCCTTGGTGACTGTTTCGAAGAAGTCAACCAAGTTCAAAAGGCATGATCTTCCCTTAACAAAGCCAAACTGGGTCGGGTCCAATGTCTGCAAGTCCCCTATATCTTTGTTTATGAGCTCCATTATGATCCTCTCCATAGCTTTGCAGACTAGACTTGTTAAGCTTATGGGGCGGTAATTACCAGGGTCTGTAGAGGCGCCGCCTTTGTGGAGTGGGACCACAGTTGCCGTACGCCACTCCTTGGACACGTATCCTGTGGTAAGGGTGAGATTAAACAGCTGCCTTATGTGCGGGTTTAATTCCTCATTTAGCTCATGTAGCACACAGCCGGGGACACCATCCGGTCCCATTGATGCTGTGTTTTTAGCTTTAGAGAGAGCAGCTTTCACCTGCGCATTTGAGATGTCCGGGAGGCTACACTCGGCTGGGATAGTTATCTCTCCTTTAGGGGAGAGGGTGAAGTTTGCACTGAACCTGTCTGCCAGTATGTTGGCAATGTCTGTGGGTTCAGTGATTTTGTATCATTTTGGACTAATTCTGAGCATATCAGGGAGTTTCCACCCAGGTTCCTAACATAGCTGAAAAAGGCCTTATGATTGTCCTTTGAATCCATGGCAATTTTTCTCTCAAAATTGGCCTTAGTTGATTTTATGAGTGCTCGTATTTTTTACTAATAATGATCAGGGGTGACTTCCCTTTTATGGATTTTGTTCTATCATGTAATAGCTTTCTCCTCTTATTGTAAAGTTTGTTAATGGCTGGGGTCCACCAGACTGTACGCTTGCCCTGTGAAGAAAGAGTCTTGTTTATATTTGGGATTGCCTGATCCATGCAGTCCTGGAGGTGTTCATAGAAGGCATTTGTAAGGGCTTCCGAGCTTGGGTTGTGGTTTCCTCTGGCTCAGGGGCCTTGAAGGATACCACACCAGTCTTGAGTAGTGTGAAGTTTGCTTTAGAGAAGTTCTTCACTATGGTCTTTTTGTTTGGGGTGGGGCGGATGTGGATTTCCAGTGAGATTAGTTTATGATCAGATCTCACCAATGAGGGATATACTTCCGTGTGGAGCATTTTGTCCCCATGTTTGTGACAATGAGATCTAGTATATTTTCTCCTCTCGTGGGAACAGTGACTAGCTGTTCCATGGCATTTGAATTTATGAACTCCAGGAACCATTGGGCTAGAAAGTTAGGGCTTGAGTAATGTTCCCAGTCTATATTCGGTAGTTGAAGTCACCCAATATGATGGTGTTTGGAGATACATTTATACCCTCCAGTGTCTTCAGGAAGGCTGTGTGGGGTTCCTGAGTTTGAGAGGGTGGCCTGTAGCATGCTACAATTTGTAGAGCAGTTTTGCCTATGGTTAGTTGCACCTGGATGGTTTCCAAAGCTTGCGTTGCCACCAACCTGGAGGTGTGGGTATCCTTTATGAATATGGATACCCCCTCCTTTTGTGGTGTGGTCCGGGTTTTTGGGCTGGAACGCATGATATGAGGTAAAACCTAATAGTGCCTGGGTGCTCTCAGGAGCCTTGAACCAGGTTTCAGTTACAGCACAGACATCGATGTTCTCCATACTGAGAAGGGCCTCGAGTGCGTGCATTTTGAGATTTAGACTTCTGGCATTGAGCAGCATTACCCTCAGTTTTTCCCATTTTTGTTTTCTAGGGTGGTAGGTTTAGAATTTGAGCCTTGCCTAAAAAGGCACTATGGGGGTGGCAAGAGCCTTAGCCAATATCCGAATCCCAGGGTGACAGGTGCAAGCCATCCCTTGCAAGCAGCGTGGCTTGTCAAGCATGTCATCCCAGGCAGACAGACACTGGATCCCCTTTGAATGACACCAGACATTAAGCCAATTGTTAAAGCTGATCATCTTGTCTCTATATTGTGGCATCATTCTTGGTGAAGGAAGGATACTGCTCAGGGTT
The DNA here is from genome assembly GCF_019279795.1 of Protopterus annectens. NCBI lineage: Eukaryota > Metazoa > Chordata > Ceratodontiformes > Protopteridae > Protopterus > Protopterus annectens. The sequence continues at coordinate 848,370,346 of NC_056744.1, read as the reverse complement.
AGAGTCATACCTGCCTGGGCTACATAATCAGAGAGCTCCTCTATGTCTCTTTTCATGTAGTCCAGGGAGGTACGTCTCAGGTCGTTCACACCAGCATGGACAATGACTGTGTCATATTTGTACTTGCCGTGGAGTGACCCGAGTGCTTGTGTTATGTGGCGAATTCTAGCGCCCGATAGGCAGCTTACTGTGACCCTCTCCTTGTTCAGCCTGGTGAGTGGGACATCAGTGTGTCTGACTATGGAGTCACCTATGACAAGTATGTTTGGTGTTGTATTTGGCCTTAAGGGCTGTGACTGCTTTGCACACTGCTTTTGTGGTTTATGTGTTGCTTGTGGGGTGTCTTGAGGTAGCAGTTGTTTGGGTGTCTGCTTTGGAGGCCTCTGCTGTTTAGGTAAATTTTTACTCAGAGCCTCCGAGTATGTCTTTGTGTGTTTATGTGTTTGATTCAGTGGAGTGGTAGCATTATGTGAGGCTGGTTTTGTGGTGTGTGTAGTTGCCTTCTCCTCCTGTCTGGTCTTGCCAGTCCTGAGTTGAGAGAGCTCAGCCTCCAGTTTGGCTAAATAGCTGCATCTCTCGCAAGTATTTGTGTTATGTGGGAGGAGGAGAGGGTTGTCTGTGTACATGAGGCAGTTATAACATTGCCTCAAGATTCCCAGATTCACCAGCTGGACCGGAGAGGAGATTGACAACTGACCTTTGGACATGCTAGAATAATATTGGGAATTCCTTAATTGAAAACAAGGGCCAGTGGGGAGTGAGGGTGTAGTGCTTTTAATTTTTAGTGCTGACTTATATAATTGCTTTAGTGAGCAAGTGCCAGGTAACTTGAGTGCAATGTGTTACAAGTAACTAAATGCAAAAACGACAAACAGTAACTTTCTTTCAAGTGAAACAAGGAAATAAGTACAGTAAGCAATGCAGATATCACTAGTGATCCACAGAAGCACTGAGAAGTTGCGTATTAGGTGGAATTAGCTTCCAGGGAAATAACAAGCAAACAAACAACAAGCATATAAACAAAGCTAGATTCAGCAGGCCTGGATCTAGTCTATGCTAGAGCAAACAAGGTGTACCAATTTCAGTAAGATACAGTTCAAATATTCAGGCACTATAAACCTTTAACCAGAAATTCCCAGCTCAGAAGGGCAGAGTCCAGCCTCTTCTCCCACAAGAGTGCAGACCACAAACCTTCTTAATGTAAAATAACTGGCCTGAAGCCCAAGTGCCTAAACCAGAACTAATACACTTGGACACTGGGCTCTCAATCAGCAGTTCCCAACTTAGAAGGATGAAAGCTACCTATGTTGATCCCATATGCCAAAGAGGAAAGAAGCAATGCCATGCAGGCATTTTGCGATTTGGCCCATTTTTCCTGGAAGGCTGGAAGCTATTGACTATGCCAACATTGAAATTAGGGCCCCAACTGGGGAGCAGAGACAATGGTATATCATCCATAAGGGCTTCCACTCAATCATCTTCCAGGCAGTCTGTAATACACAGGGTATACTATACTATACTATACAATGTGTAAGCAAACAACCCAGGAAGTGCCTATAACTCCCACATTTGGGACACATGCAGCTTATGTTAGCAGTTTATGTGGGGTGATGTTTCATGGTGTCATCTTACTGGAGATGCTGGATATACCCTGGAGCCATGGCTAATGATACCAAGTAGAAACCCACAGACTGTGGTATAAAAAGCATGCAACAACACCAGTATTACTCAAAATGTTGTTATACAGACAGTTACAGCAGGGAGGATACATGTAGGAGGAAGAAGTAAGTCCCAGAGTCAGCAGTGGAGGAGGTGCCTAACAAAGAACTCGATGAGAAGCCATTTGCATCAGATGACTATGGGAGGGAGAGGCAGATGCAGTACATTGTAGCACTGGCTAAGAGGCAGCATCTGGTTCATAACAATGGGCCAGAGTAACAATAACATAATAACAGAAATAAATGATAGATATATGTAATATAACACTCGGGATGTGCTATACCATGCATGCATTAGCCACTCTGTGCATCAAACACAGTCTCCTCAGGTAACACAGAATTGAGGACAGGTCACAGTTGTGATACATGGAGGTGAGGAGGGTCACAATGGGAAGTGTGTGTGCGTATGTGTGTGTGTGTGTGTGTGTGTGTGTGTGTGTGTGTGTGTGCGTGCGTGTGTGTGTGTGCTCGTGTGTTAGTGTACGTGTGTGTGTCTTTGTATTACCTGATGGGGTGGTGGTGTAGGTCAGTGTAGGGCATGACTGTATGAATTAAGGGAAGGTGAATGTAGGAACCAAGTAGATTGTATAGGGTGGGGGTGGTGGCTCTTGTGTGTGCTGGGACTGGGCAGTACTGAGTATTGCTTGTGTGTGTGTGTGTGTGTGTGTGTGTGTGTGTGTGTGTGTGTGTGTGTGTGTGTGTGTGTGTATGGGAGTGTATTGGCACAGCTCCAGCAGATGATGCAGCATTGTGCTGCAGTCTTATGGACAGGTCTATGGTACCCAGAGGAGATCTATATGATGACCATGTACATCATATATGTAGGGGCAGCATATCTGGTAGGTCACAGGCCAGATCCACAACACACACTGGAGATGGAGTGCTCTATTACCATGGAAGATGGGATGTGCTGCTGATAGTCTCAGCATGAAAATTCCATTCACATCTACATCCAAAATGCTCCTCATTGCCCTCAACACTGGATGATGGAGTGAGTTTGATGGTCCTACAGGTCCTAGAGCATGCACTCTCTCTCTCTCTCTCTTCCATGGTGGGCTTCCCCATCAGAAGTGGAGGTTGATTGGCCATGGGAAGAGTGGTGCCTGTGATGGTTAGCTGCACAGGGACATCAGCACAGTATAGACTTCCTATGCCACCTCTTCACAGTTCTGCATATTTGGCCTAGATATTTCCATAGGTAATCACACTCACCACATATACCCCAAGCAGAACTGCTATGGCTACAATGATCTCTGCCTCTCCCTGTACAATGGTCCTGCACAGTTGTGTAATAGTGGCCATAAAGCCGCTCAGGTCAGGAGGGGGTGGGACTCTTGGTGTGGCTTGCCACCAGTACACTGACACCCCAAGATCTTTCTCATGCTTATTGGATCTGTCTGGGACAAAGGAAACTCTACCAGTGGAGAGGAGAGCACTCCTTAGGCTGATGTGTTGGCATCATCCTGCCCTAAAGGGGTGTCCACTGTCTGAGGGGTAGGTTGCATAAGCACAGGAGCTGTGTAAATAGAAGTGAATGGGCATATGGCATCACATTACCTGAGTCTTCCACTGACACCATGATACCTTACTCTGCCAAGATATGGCTAAAATCATGCAGGCCTATATCCACAGTGGAGGAACCTGACAATGCAGTACCTGTGAAAGCATATAGACATTACCTAGTCTATGAATAAACTGATGCTTGCATCTTAGTGACAGCACTCTTACATAACTGAGTGCTATGGAGAAATATGGGTAACATGCATTGAGAAGACTGCCATTGTACTTGTATACCCGATATTCCTGTAACAACAAACAAGCTGTGCTTATTAGGTAAATGAACCTGAGTTGGATGAGTAGTGCAGATACTACTACATGTTAAGACATACTCACCTAGGGCATCACCAGTGGATATTTGAGTTGCCCCATGCAATTTGGCACCCATGTCCAGAACTCCCTCATGGCACCTGAATTGTCTTGATCTCCAGAGATGACAGGAACTTCTCCATGTCTGACAATAAAGATTCTGTCAGAGGACCACCATCAGTGGCCAGGCAGGTTACCTTACTATGTGCATATACAACCATGTCAGTGATCCTTTCATGGACCCATTCATATGCCTGATTTTGGCCATCAACACCATTGACCTCCTGTATGTGGTCCTGCCTGACATTTACACCAAAGGTCCATAATATCTCTCATTCTGGAGCATCTGCTGATAATGCTCATGCATGGCTGCAGGATGTCATTCTCTGCCTGGGAGAAAATATCCTTGAGGTGATAGTGATAACCTGTAATATCAAAGAAATATATGTTTAAGCTGGTGGCATGCAATATATATATAAGACACTCAAGTGTCATCCATAATGCATGACTGAAGTTGCTATCCATGTGGCAGTGGTATATATGTTTTCTTTCTGGGTGCTGCTTTAAAATGGGGCAGGGGACCACAACCACATTACCCTGAACAGGAAGCCTTGTAGAAACAGGGCTGAGAGCTCATTTCTTTCCTATGTTTGTGGGCCACCATGGAAAACATACTGTCTCTACATAAACTGTGGAAGGTTACACGTGGATAAAATGCATTGCATTATTCTCCAAAACTGTGGAAATGTAACAGACTCAACAGAGGATTTGACTGTCTTTCACAGACTACTCAACTGGTATATACCCTAGATATACCCTAGAGAGTAGTGTGAGTGTGTGTGTGTGTGTGTGTGTGTGTGTGTGTGTGTGTGTGTGTGTGTGTGTGTGTGTGTGTGTGTGCGTGTGTATGTGTGTGCAGCCCAAAGGTATTCTAGGATATCCTTCAGGATCTCAATGCAGTATCATGTTATTATCCACATAAATCCCATTGTGTGGCTATTGGTCTGCATTGCTCTGAGTATCTCTCATCTCTGCATTTAAGTTTGATTTGAAGATCTTTATTTAAGGTTTGATCACTTCTATTTTGTGCCTTATTCTAGTATTACATTTGTTTTATATTTTCTGTTCTATTGGAGTTTTGAGAGTTCTTGGCTAGGGTCAGTTAAAAAAGTTACCAAGAATTCCTTAAAGAATTCCTTTGCAAACTGTGAATAACATCAGTTAATTAGTGGGAGGAGCTGAAAGACAGCATTGCTATTTTATTTAGAAATATCTGTATTTATCTGAAGTGTTTGTGTGGTTTGCATTGCTCTGAGTATCACTCATCTCTGCATTTAATTTTGATTTGAAGCTCTTTATTTAAGGTTTGATCACTTCTATTTTGTATCATATTCTAGTATTACATTTGTTTTGTTTTACGTTTTCTGTTCTGTTGGAGTTTTAAGAGTTCCCTACCTACCCACCCAGTCCTTATTGTGTTCTTAAATTTGGTGGCTTTTGAGTTGCCCACCCCTACTATAAATCTCATTTTGGACACTTCTCCCAGTTCCATCTCATCAGATTATTCTACTGAGTAGAGAGAGATCATTTGGGAAGGCCCACCCCCTTAGTTTATTATCTTGTTTCATCCCTTCCCACTTAACCAAAACAAATTGCACATTATTCATCTGTTTTTACTGTATTTGTGTTTATTCCTACTTTATTTATTTATTTTGCTTTTGCTGCCTGTTCTTAAAAGTACTCAATTGCATTTATTCTGCTACATTTATTACTGCTTGTTAGTAGCCTGATTAAATTGTAACTGTTATTCTAAGCCTTTTGGTTTAAGTGCTTGGGCTATAGACCAGTGGTTTTGCATCAAGAAGGTTTGTGGTGTGCACTCTTGTGGCAGGACAGGTAGCTTGCATCCTTCTAAGTTGAGAGTTGCTGATTGAAGGCTTAGTGACTGTTATTCTAAAAGTTTCTTAGTTCTGGTTTAAGCACTTGGGCTTCAAGCCAGTTATTTTACATTAAGAAGGTTTGTGGTCTGTACTCTTGTGGGAGGAGAGGGTAGATTCTGCCCTTCTGAGCTGGGAATTTTGGGTTAAAGGTTTATTGTGCCTGCTTATTTGTACTGTTTCTTTCTGAAATTGGTGCACCTTGTTTTTTGTAGCACAGACTAGATTCAGACCTGATGAATCTAGGTTTGTTTGTATAATTTGAGCACTAATCCAGGCCATCTTTTTTGGAGAAGGTTCCCCTGCACCCCAGTGGCAGCAGTGTGCAGTTAGAACTTGTCTGATTGAAGACTGCTGGAACAGGGCTCAGTTTTTAGCTTTTTTACTGGTTAATTTGTTTAAATCAATTTGCTCATTTGGTACTGTTATATTAAAAAAATTGCACTTTATTCATCTACCTTTACTGTATTTGTGTTTCTTCCAAATGTATTACTTTATTTTGCTTTTGCTGCCTATTCTAAAAAGTACTCAATTGCATCTATTCTGCTGCATTTATTATGGCTTGTTAGTAGCCTGATTAAATTGTAACTGTTATTCTAAGCCTTTTGGTTTAAGCACTTGGGCTTCAGGCCAGTTGTTTTACATTAAGAAGGTTTGTGTTCTGCACTCTTGTTGCAGGAGAGGTAGCTTACATCTTTCTAAGTTGGGATTTGCTGATTGAAGGCTTAGTGTCTGTTATTCTAAAAGTGTCTTAGTTCTGGTTTAAGCACTTGTGCTTCAGGCCAGTTATTTTACATTAAGAAGGTTTGTGGTCTGCACTCTTGTGGGAGGAGAGGGTAGATTCTGCCCTTCTGAGCTGGGAAGTTCTGGTTAAAGGCTTAGTGTACCTGTTATTTGACCTGTTTCTTTCTGAAATTGGTGCACCTTGTTTTCTGTAGCATAGACTAGATTCAGACCTGATGAATCTAGCTTTGTTTGTATAACATGAGCACTAATCCAGGCCATCTTTTTTGGAGAAGGCTCCCCTGCAGCCTAGTGGCAGGAGTGTGCAGCTAGAACTTGTCTGATTGAAGACTGCTGGAACAGGGCTTAGTTTTGAGATTTTTTATTGGTTAACTAGTTAATTTGTTTAAATCATTTGCTCATTTGCTACTGTTATATTTAAAAAAAAGTTCTAGCTTGTTTTCCCAACTTTCATGTTACTAGAGTAGTCCAGATACAGATTTGCTGTATTCAGGACTGTATTGTAGTTTCTGAGTTCCCCAGACCTTTCTGTGTTAGAGGGAAGCCTCTCAGCTTCACAGTGGGAGTGGTAAGCACTAGGTAGCCTATCTACCACAAGAGGAGTGGTTTCTAGCTCCCTTTCAACTTTCTGCTTTAAAAGCCTGTGTTCGCATGGGTTTGCACCCCGTGCAGCACCACTAAGTTAGGGTAAACTATTACCAGTGCCAGAAAGTATGCTCTTCAATTTTTCCCTTAGATCTTGCTAGTTCTCTTCTCTCTTACATTTAACTAGCTTATTCACCTAGCACTTCATCTGTTTTTTTGTAGCAATTATTGTAGCACACATAAGTGCTAACAGAAATAATTATCCTATAAGGAAACAACTCCAGTACTTATTAATAATGCCCATCCCTCCTGGCATGTCTAAAGGTCAGTTCCCTGTGGTTTCTCCTATTAACCTGGTGAACTTGGGTATTCTGAGGCAGTGTAGCAACTGCCTTATGTACACAGCCAGCCCTCTCTTCTTACCTCCCAACACTTAGACTTGTGAGAGATGCACGTACATATTCAAATAGGAAGACATGCACTCTCCAGCCAAGACCGGAATAACTGGTCAAGAGGAGAAAGTCAACACCTGCACCACACCACATGGAATGCATAGCCCTCCAGAACACCCACCATCACACCTTTCACATAAAAACACAAACCACACACCCACCTTCACGGAGGCTCTCAATAGAAATCTACCCAAACAGCAGAGACCTCCAAATCAGAAACGCACTCGACCACCACAACACAGCACAAATCACAAGACACATAGCTCACCTACACAGTGTGCCCCTCAACCTAACCCCCTAAGGCAACCAGCTTGCCCAATACACTAATCATAGGTGACTCAATAGTGAGGCACACTGATGTCCCACTCACTAGGTTGAATAAGGAGAAGGTAACAGTCAGCTGCCTGTCGGGTGTCAGGATGCGACACATAACGCATGCACTCAGGTCACTCCACAACAAGTACAAGTATGACTCTGTCATTGTCCATGTGGGTGTAAATGACCTGAGATGTACCTCCCTGGACTACATGAAAAGAGACATGGAGGAGCTCTCGGATTAATTGGCCCAAGCAGGTATGACCCTAGCTTTGAGCAGCATCCTACCATCACCCAGAATGATACCGTAGTACAAGCAGAAAATGATTGACTTCAACAATTGGCTAAGTTTCTGGTGTCATTCTAAAGGGGATCCAGTATCTGTCTGCCTGGGATGACATGATTGACAGACCTCGATGCTTTGCCAGAGATGGCCTGCATCTGTCACCCCTAGGTATCCGGATACTGGCTAAGGCTCTTGCCATCCCTATAGTGCCTTTTTTAGGCAGTGTTCCAAAGACCAAATTGCCACCGTAACAGCTATAAATAAATGCAATCTGAGGGTCATGCTGCTCAATGCTAAAAGTCTAAATCTCAAGATGCACTCGCTTGAAGCACTCCTCAAAATGGAGAACATCGACATTTGTGCTGTAATGGAGACCTGGTTTAAAGCAGCAGAAAGCACCCCTGCACTACCAGGCTATAACTCATTCCACACCTTTCGGCCCCAGAAAATGGACCAAAGCTCCAGAGGTGGTGGCATCTCCATATTCATAAAGGATATGCACACCTCCAGACTAGTAGCCCAGCATAACGCATCGGAGATACTTCAGGTACAACTAACAGTGGGTAAGACGGTGATTCAGGTCATAGCCTGCTATAGGTCCCTAACCATGTCCCAAGACTCTCATTCCATGTTCCTAAGTACCCTGGAAACTGTTAGGGTCCAACCCAACACTCATACTGGGTGACTTCAACTACCCCTCCATCAACTGGGAAAACTACTCATGCACCAATACACTTGCCCAACACTTCCTGGAATTCATTAATTCCAATGTGCTGGACCAGCTCATTCTTACCCCCAACAGAGGAAGCAACATCCTTGACCTGGTTATTACTTACATGGGCAACCATTGCTCAACAGTCAATTCCTCCCTGGTTAGATATGACCACAAACTAATTACCATGGAAATCCACATCTCACCCACACCACCAGCATAGATAACCATCATGAAAAACTTCTCCAAAGCTGACTTTAGGCTACTAGAAACAGAGGTGGCTAATTTCATGGCACCCATGCAAATGGAAAATAGGTGCATGACCACTGAATCATACACCAGTGCACTATACGAACACGTACATAAATGCCTGGAACTAGCCATACCCAACAGAACCAAGTAGCTCTCCTCCAAAAAAAAGGATTCCAATCTGATGGTCCCCTGCCATTAACAAACTTTACAACAAAAGGAAGGAACTGTTGCAGAAAAAGGTGAAGTTCCAAGACTGGAAAAAACTTCCTTATTAGCCTCAACAAAAAGTTGAGATCCCTCATCAAAACCTCTTAAGCTAGCTATGGAGGCAGAATTGTGGCAGACACTAAAAACAACCACAAAGCCTTCTACAGTTATGTCAAGAATCTCCACAGCAATACCCAGATTTGCTCTGAGTTACTGCACAATGGTACCTCATATACTGAGCCAACAGCTATTGCCAACATACTGGCTGACAGATTCAGTGCCAACTTTACCCCCCCCAAAGGACCAATCACAATACTGGAAGAATGCCAGGCACCCAGCATTACTGCAGCACAGGTTAAAGCTGCATTGTCCAAGGCCAAGAATACAGCTTCCATGGGACCCAACAATATCCCTGGCTGTGTTCTACATGAACTACAAAGTAAACTGGCACCACACCTGTGTGCTCTGTTCAGTCACAGCCTCACCTTAGGCTTTGTCCCTACAGAATGGCACACTGCTACAGTCATCCCTCTCCATAAAGGGGGAGCAACTACAGACTAATTAACAAGGCTGTAGGGAATCTTCAAATGCTGGATCCCATGCAATTTGGTTTTGTGAAGGGTAGATCATGCCTGCTCAACCTGGTTGATTTCTTTGAGTCACTCACCAGGGCTGTGGATGAGGGCAAGGCAGTTCATACAGCCTACCGCGATCTGGCCAAGGCCTTTGAAACCATTCCCCACTCAGGAATTATTTATAGACTCACTAAACTAGGTATCAACCCCTATATCACTAGGTGGGTTGCAAACTGGCTCACAGATAGAACCCACAGTGTGAAAGTAGCAGACTCCAAGTCAGACTGCTGACCAGTCATGAGTGGAGTCCCACAGGAATCGGTCCTGGGTCCTCTCCTGTTTGGCATTTACTTCTCAGAAGTCCAGGCCAACATGGAGGGACTCTGGCTGACCAAGTTCACTGACAATTACAAGCTGGGAGCCATTATTAACTCCCTAAGTGATGTAGACATCCTACAGAAAGGCCACACTGAGACCAATGACTGGTGTCAAAACCATGGCCTTAAGCTTAATGCCAAAAAATGCATCATCATCTTTCCCTTTGGGATAAACTCAGTTCCCACTAAATACCACATTGTTGGTAGCCCAATGAACACTGAAGGTGTTATAAGAGATCTGGGGACACAGGTTGACAGCAGCCTCTCCTTCGACCACCACATTGCCACTGTGTTCAGAAAGTCCTTCTATGTGGCACATCTCTACCAAGGGTATTGCATCCAGGAAGAAAGAGGTCATCATCTTTCTCTACTCTTCCCTCATTAGACCAGTCATCGAGTATAATGCCCCATGTGGCATGTACCTCACTATACATCTGCAACAGCTGGAAAGGCCAAACAAGTACCTCACAAAGAGGATCATAGGCCTTAAACACATGCCCTACATGGACAGACTCAAAAAACTCCAGCTTTTCTCTGTCTCATATCATCTATGAAGAGGCGATCTCTGCTTGACTTACAAATACACATCTGACCCAGCCCTGTTAGAAATGTTACACCTAAAGAAATCCCAGTCTCTCTGCACCACATGCTCCAGGGACCTCAACCTCATTACCACAATCAACAGAACATGCTGGAGGGACAGGTTCATAACCCAGAGACTGCCCATGCTCTGGAATAGACTTCTCATACATGTCAAGCAGAGCACCTCACTGGTCCTTTTCAAGAGAAATTTTGATGCATGGATTCACCCCGGGGATCACTCCAGTGGCTCTACTTGATAGAGATACCGGGAACTAACAGCAGCATGATGCCAGGGCACTTCTATGGGCTAGGCTTGTAAAGGCTCCAGAGCCGTTGGCCTAGTACACACCTATGAACCTATGTGTGGAAGCCTACTCTCTCTCATTACTAGAGCAAACATAATCCAGATATACACTTCCATGATTCAGCTATAGGAAGACTTACTAAAAACATTCACTGAATTGATCTTGAAGCATGTAAGATGTGTATTTTTTTCTGCAAAACCCAGTTGAGCAAGAGAGGACCAGCAGACTTATACAAGTTTACTGCAGCCTCCTCCAGCCTTCATCTACTAATAGACACACACACACACACACACACACACACACACACACACACACACACACACACACACACACACACACACACACACACACACACACACACCCTTTCCCACATCTTCAGTTCATAAGAGTAGGTGATTAGACACAGTAGTCATGCATTCATTCCATGGAGGAGTGTGGAACACAAGGTCCAGTACAAGCAGACCTCTGGAATGTTTATTTGACCCCACCACCACCCTCTTTGCAGTGGAAAAAATTACACTGAATGCATCAGTGCTCCCATCAAACATATACTACTTAAAGGACTCACACAGCATTATGTCCACTTGTCAGATGTGACCCTCCTTTACAGGATACCAGACCATATAGTGCAGTATATGGGTGGCAGTTAATATCAAGCAGACCACCTCCCAAGTCTTGCATATCAATAGTAATTGAGAAACACACTCACCAGTAGGAAAAGTGCTTCATTACATTGCCTGCACACTTCCTGTCAGAGCATATACCCTTACCCCTGAGCAAATAATCCCAGACAGTATGTCAGTTACACCCATTAGTTGTACCCCCTATATGAATGCAATGTCATGTTATTCATGAAATATACAAGTATAGCATTTGTGATATAAAAACTGAAAATAACACCAGTTCCCAGTGACTTACCTCTCTTCTGTATCTTGCAGACATTCAGCTTCCTGGTAGTAGCGCTATTGGTTGCTGTTTGACAAACTTCTATAGATCAGTGAGCACAGTAATGGTAGCAGCTATTTTTATTATACATTTTTGAGGCTCCAAAAATCTAAAACCAAACACAAGTAGGTTTCTGGAACTGGTAGAAACAAAATCCAATAATAGAAAACCAACCAGCTAGTCAGATGATCACAGGAACTCTAAAAACACTTTTATTTAACCATAATAACCAAAGTTAAGTGCTTTCGTCTAATTAAGGCATCATCAGAACTGTTACTTTCAACTAAAACTCATTCCTTTTGAAGTACATGAACTAAGACACGCCCCACAGCACTCAATCAAAAAGGATGACATCACCACTGTTTTTTTAAAGGGCACATGCAACATTTAGTTGGAATCATATCCACAGTAAAAATACATAAGCCCAGGGGACTATTATCACACCATACAATACATACAAGCTTGTTTTTTTAGTGGTGATGTCATCCTTTTTGATTGAGTGCTATGGTGGTGTGTCTCAGTTCATGTAGTTCAAAAGGGATGAGTCTGAGTTGAAAGTCACAGTTCTGATGATGTCTTTGTAAGTAGATGAAAGGGCTTAACTTTGACTTTGTATTTTGGTTAAATAAAAGTATTTTAGAGTTCCTGTGATTGTCTGGAAAGCTGACTAGCTGGTTGTTTTTTTACATTTTTGAGGTTGTTAGAATGGCCTTTATACTAATGAACCTATTTAGAATGAATGTTTCTGATCACACTTTTATCTCATCATGCACTTTATCTATGCCACACTAGGAGTTCCTTCAACATTGTGCACGCACACGAGTGCTTGTAAAGAGTACATTCATGGGTGGGGGATGACCCCAGCAGGGATGTAAAAAAAACTTTTACCATCTTATGACCTGTAGGGTGCTTAAGTGCAGAAATGGAAACATATGTACCCACTGTTCTACTGTGACACATTGCATGCTATTCACATCCTTACACCATCTTGCCATGCCATGTATTTTCACTCCAAGCATAGATAGCACCATGACTTTTCAACTTAGTAAAGTGCCCACAGATGCTCAATATGTGCTGACATGTGTGCTGTGAAAGGGCTACCATTTTTCTCTGGAGTGCTACATGGCCGTGGTTTCTGAAAGCATTGGATGTGGCAGGGCTCCCAGTAAAGTAAAATATTGCTGTAATTTATATACATAGACCACCAGGCACACCTGCTAAGGGACTCGTATGAGGGCCCCAATATAAAGTGGATGCCTGGCACAGCCTTGTCCAGGCAGTGACTGCTGCTGCTACTGGCATTAGTCACATTGGTAAGCAGTGTTGGCACCACTATAATAACCTGAGTAGGGTCCATTCTGAGGCAATGGGGAGGAGTGGCCAGAGAATGTGCACAGGATACAGTAACAGGGCCGGCTTTAGCCGGCCTGGCATCCAAGGGAAAGGGTTTCCTGGTTCCCCACCCTTGCGCATTACCCAGTGCCCCCATGTTCCCCCTCCCCATCCTGGCTTATCCACGGCATTCAGATTACTTTTTTTTGTTTTTCTCATGGTTTGTTTTACTCTTTCAGTTTTTTTCCTTGTATTCATTCATTCATTCATTCATTCATTCAATGCATCATAAGCAGGCAAGACTGCACTCTGATAACCTTGAAGAAATAACTGCATTGAGCTGAGGGTCTGGGGTGGCTAGGCCCTGAAAATCTTGGGGGTTCTGGATGCTCTGAGATGCATTTTAAAGTATGTTTTTAAATGACCTTTTCTTCCAGTAATGGCCTCAACAAAGGAATTCAGTATTACTCTTCAATTTTCCTTTTTTCCTGCATCCTTTCAAAAGACCCTAACTGAACAATATCACACTTGAAGGAAATAACTGTAGGATCTGGGGTCTACTAGGCCACAAGATGCCATGAGGGTTCTAGATTCTCTGAGGTACATTTTAGAACTTTTTTTGGAACCTTTAATTCCAATGATGGCCTGAAAAATTCACGATTAGGGAAAGAACTTGAGTGTTATTCTACAATGTTGCTTTATCCTGCATTCTTTCAACAGACCTTAACTGAGCAAAGAGGAAATAATTACACTATGCTGATGGTCTGTGGCTGCTAGACTATTAGAAGCCACGGATTCTAGATGCTCTGAGATGCATTTTAGAACTTTTTTCCAACCTTTTGATTCAATGATGCTCTGAACAAAAGTGTAAGACAGAAATTCAGTCTTTTTGTTTCCGAGGTTTAATGCTCAAAACTGACAAAATAGCAGTTTACAATAGCAACGTCTTTTGGCTTCTCTCGTTAGGGGTCACCACAGTGGATCACTGATACGCAGATTGATTGGCAGTGGAGTTTTTACAATGTCGAGTTGCCAGCCTGGCACCCAGCCTTCACAGAAGGCATACACACACACACACACACACACACACACACACACACACACACACACACACACACACTACCTGCATGTCCTTAAAACTCACTCGACCGCAGGGAGGACATGCAGACTCCGCACAGAAGGTGTTCCAACTGAGAATCAAACTGGAAAACCTCTTGCTGTGAGGTGAAAATGGTAACCATTGCACCACTGCAGCTGACAGAAGTTCACAATAAACTGAGAAAACAAATGTTTGCAAGGATGCATAAATCTGTGAATAGCATTCACCTGTGTACGCTCCTCACCCCTGAAAAAAAAATAGTCACTTTCTGTGTATCCCTCTGGTATTAGCACAAAAGGTCAGAGTCTTATATATTTCAACTTGCTGCTGTCATACTTATACACAACATGCCTTCTCACCCCTACATCCAAAAGTCAGACACCATCTGTGTGCCTGTATGTTAGACTGGATGAAACTGAATAAACAAATAAAATGTAACATAGTTAACATAATTTAAACTGGTTGCTGTCAGACATGTATGCTCACCTGATATCTGATTGGGAGGAAAGTGAAAAAAAATGATTACAATGATTTTTTTCCAACTTGTTACTCATAGACAGCATACTGCTCCTATATATAGTATAGTGACCTTCTGGGCACACCTCTGAAGTTTGTGGGGAAAGTTAAAGAAATAGTGATTACACTGTCCCCATCCTAACTGAAGCTATAGTGACCAGTCCGCACCTTTGAGATTTGGGAAAAAAATTATTAATTAATTAATTACTTAATTAATTTATACTTCGTTGATTGGGTTAGTTATACTATGCCAATAGTTTATTTTCAGGGGAGATCTGAGATGGTATTCATACTGGATCATTCCATACTGTCTTTTTCTGTAAGTACCATTAAATCTTTTCATCCACCTGAGCTACAGCTAGCTCAGGCAGAGGAGCCATGGTTTAATGTCCCATCTAAAGCATGGTACACTCATTCAAAGGACGGCACAGTAAGAAGTGCAGCACCCCCCTTATGTTGCACTGCAGCATCAGAATTGGAAAATTAATCCTACTCCTAAGTGTGGGAATAGAACCCACAACCTTCTGATCAAAGGTCAGTGTACTACCTTTTGAGCTACTGAGACTGCTACATTTTAAAGACTACTGAGCCTGTATCAAAATCCACTTATACTGCCTTGTAGTATGAGGGTCACCATGCTCCAAGAAGCTCTGAAGGTCTGTATGTTCTGCAAGGTATTCTATGCCTTATTGTTTTGAAAGATACTTTAAAATGAGCAAATCAAGAGGGTCGGTTACTTTCATCTAGACAGACACCAACCTCCACCAGACAGTTATAGCCATTATTTTGTACAATTCAGACATCTGACTGTGACAGAAGAGGATGGCCATATAATTGCTCCACACAATAAATTATTCCAAGTTGCTTTATAATTGCTTTATACATTTCACATTGGTCCTGAAAATCCAGAATAATTAACAAGCAACAGCAGGCAGCTATTCATTTTTCTCTATAGAGAGTCTCAATAATTTGAGCTACTTTGTCTCAGATGTCCTGTTAAGTTGATCAGCTTACTTTACACAGATGCACACTGAAAGATAGAAAGTGACTGTTTAAACTGAGCAAAGAACAAGAGCCAGTTACTTTCAACAAACAGCCCCACTCAGCAGTTATAGCTACTTCTAAGTCCATTTCAGATCATTGTGATAAAAAATGCTGGCCACATGTTGTATTTCAACTCTATAAACTTCATGCAAACAGTAGAAACACTTTAAAGTATTTCAAGTTGCTTCACACAAATCATCTTAATCCTGCAAATACTTGCTAGACCTGCAAAGCCAGATAGTGACTCTTTAAGCTGTGAAAAACAAAAGCAAGGTCAGTTATTTACACAGACACCTCCCACCCCACCTAATAGTTATCCCTAAATATGATTACCATGTGTTGTATTTCAAATTAGTTCCATGGCAACAGTCACCATACATTAAAAAAGCCCAAATTGCTTTACATAAATCACAGTAATCCTGGAAATGCACACTAACACTGCAAAGCCAGATAGTGACTAAGCTTAGAAAAATGGGTCAACTATTTTCTACAGATAGCCACCCCAGCAGTTACAGGTAAAAATAACAACCATGTATTGTACTGGGCTAAAACTTACTTTAAACACCCCACAAGGTGTGCATTAGGAAACCCTGCCTCTGCCCTCTAGTCTGTAACATCATCTGTTACTTTTGTGTAAAGACAGGTGGTATAATCTCAACTTGGGGATGTTATCCTGCCTAAGCCCCCATCACAGGATTGCAAATCGGTCAAACGTTTATTAGTAGCATTCAATTTTGTATATATGGCAAGGGGTGCTAGGGGGACATCACCCCCTTGCTGCATACAGGTATTTCTTTCTCATGGTCATTCAAAGCCAAACCTGTGTGAAGGTGTTGTGGGGTGTTTAAATACATTATACCTTGTATTTTAGGCTTTGTTCTATTGAAACAGTGGTCACACATTTAAGTATTTCAAGCTACTTTGCACAAATCACATTAATCCTGGAAACAAACATTAGTTCTATAAGACAGATAGTGACTGTTTAAACTGAGAAAACAACAAAAGGGTCACTTACTTTGCACAGAGAGCTCCCAGTCTTACTCAGCAAATATAGATACTTCTGCATGCATTTCAGGTGTTTGATTGTAATAACAAATGTAGCCGTACATTAAAATATTCCAAATTGCTTCTCAATAAATCACAGTACTGCTGCAAAGAATAATGGGCAAAGAACAGCCCTTGATCATATCTCCTCCACAGACAGGTTAGCATTTTTAGTTATTCTAATCAGCACAGTAATCCTGCAAAGTCCGAATAATGAGCAAAGAGCAGCTGTTGGTCAGCATTTTTAATGTTACTTTAATTCATCTATTTAATAGAAAAACATTCTTGCACCAACAAGCTTCATACCTCGAAACCTATTAGCACATGAATTCTGGGCAAAGTCAAAAGTAACAAGAGACAAATGCCCAGAATCAGGGAGAGATTTTAAATACCATTGTCATTAACTTAGAAAGGTGCTAGAATAACATGGTTTGAATTCCCATTCGTTTTCTGGAGGATATGAAATTTGAAACTCAGATATCTGTCATTATTTGGTGACTTTGGTCCTCAATGATTTACGTGAAAACCACAAACATTATGAGGGACAGATCAAAAATATGAGGAAAAATGTGGACATTCAGTGAAATTCTGCACAGTTGAGGGGCACGGTTTCATGAATAACAAGTATGGAACTCCAACAGCTGACATTTTTGACTGAATGCAATATCCAGTAGTTTACCAGAAAAAAACAAAGGAATTATGAGGGACAAGCAGGCAAGCATATTAGACTAAAACAGGAATGTTCTGCAAAATTAGGTGTAGTTGAGAACTACAAAAATATGTGTCTGTCTGTCAGTAACATGAAAAAATAACTTACCTCAGCTTTCTGTTCCCACTGCAGCTATTCTCTACATTTTAAAATTTGTTGATTTATTTTTCTGTCCCATCCACAATCAACCTGATTCACTGTCTGTGTAGATCATGGAAAGGATGGCAAATAAATCAATTACCAAGTTAGCAACACTTCCTCCATAGGGCTCTGCTCTTAGTCCTCTGATATGGGTGCTTTTTGTTAATATAGATACATATATATATATATATATATATATATATATATATATATATATATATATATAGGTTCACTTCAAAATCCTGAAAGCTCAAAATTCTGAAAACTCATAATACTGAATCTCATAATACTGTAAAACATACAGGACACCAACACTGACTATATTGCAGCAGAAATACATACAGAAACAAAGTAAAGATAAACCATATCAGTCTAAACTAACTATAACAAGGGGGGGCAAGCCCCCCTGCACCCCCCACACCCCCTGCTACTTAAATAGATCAACTCCGAGATCGCATTTCGCTACACTAAGATGAGTTATGTTATAGTATAGTACATTAAAAGGGAACATGACTAAGGTTACAACAGGCAGTCATGAAGCATGTAATGGTATGTTTGTCATTTTCTTCTGTGAAGTGCTATCTCAGAGTTGATATATTTAAGTAGCAGGCGGTGCAGGGGGACTTGCCCTCCTGCTTATAATTGTAGATGAGTAATATGTTCCTGTATGTCTTTCTGTTGCAATACAGTCAGTGTTGGTATCATGTATGTTTTTCAGTATTATGAGATTCAGTATTATGAGTTTTCAGTATTTTGAGCTTTCAGGATTTTGAGTTCAGGATTTTGAGCTTTCAGGATTTTGAAGTGAACCCGTATATATATATATATATATATATATATATATATATATATATATATATATACACACACACACACACACACACACACACACACACACACACACACACACACACACACACACACATACTAATTGTATTTATTATTATTTAAAGTAAGGAAATGTGGCATTTTCTTTACTTTAAGAAAAAATAAATAAATACATACATACCCAAAAAGTGCCTTTACAAGAGATGTGAGAGCATTGCTGTAGGAGGCTTCCTAGTGAAAGGCTGGCCATGTACAGTAAGTATGCAAGGCAAGTCACTGCCCTGTTATTTTTGCTATAGTTAAATAGACCCTAGCAGGAAAGCTAATTCATGGTACTTGTATTTGTTGTTCTTGTTTTCAGTGCAGGAGCAGATATTGAGAATCATCTTCTGTACTGGAGGAGAATGGAGTTTCTCTCTAGCCAGAGGAGTGAGTATGGTTACTGCCAACTTCTAGTTAAGTTCTATATATCAGTGCAGTTTTGAATTACCCACTGATATAGTATGTAGAGGTACCCTTGGCACATCTAAGTAAGAGTATATCTATTGCCTGACACAACCTGCAAATAAATATTTATCGGATTACTGAATCACCATGAATCACCACAATGTCAACAAAGAGAACAATGACCACAAATGGTTGACAACAGAAATACTGACAGTCGACTTCACATGCACAAGTAAAATCTTCGCTGCATGCAACCAAAAAGCCCCTGAAATAACATCATATTTTGTAGAGTGAGAAGTCCCCTGGTGCCCCCCACACCTCCTGCAAGTTACATATATTAACTCCGAGATCACATAGTACCCTGGGAAAGGGATTTTCCCCCCATCCAGGGATTGTTGATCTGTCAAGCTTGACAACCATTTGCATATAGGTTCATAGGTTCATACTAGGCTATCTGCCCTAGGGCATTTATAAGCCTAGCCAGAGTGTGTTTGGCTTTTGCCACCCATTTTAAATTAATTTTGCTATGCCCTTTTTCGAGGTTAGTATACTGTGCCTCTGTCTAACAGTGACACAGAAGTGATACCCGGGGTAAACCTACGATCACCCATCCACTCATCAA